>NC_079210.1:14942399-14944899 GCF_026745355.1 Beta vulgaris subsp. vulgaris | reverse complement strand
TTGTCAGACCCACATTATGTAATCAGCACATGAATGAGTTTATTTCTCCTGCTTCGTCTCCCCACATACCATCCACATTCCATCTTGACACTCTACATCAAAATGATGTTGATTTTTTGGGAAACGAGGAGGAGCATGTGGATTCTGATAGGGATGAGGATGATGATGCAAGAGAATTAGCTGACAAGGCAATAAAGGCTGGTGTTCCTTCACAAGATTGGCTTAGAGTTGACGAAGTTGATCAAAGGTTAATAGATTCATGGATGACTTGGAATGTCACTGGTTCATTAACTGTGGCTTCTGAATTTGAGATAGGACAAGAGTTCGCCTCATTGCAGCAATTAAAGAATTTTGTGAAAGCATGGTCGATCTCTAGAAACCAGATGTTTCGGGTGTTAGAGTCAGAGCCCACAAAGTATGTCATTGAATGTGCTAGAAAGGAAGTGTGTCACTGTCCATGGAGGTTGCGTGCAATCATGACTAAGTCGTTCTCATTCAAAATTGTACGATATGTTGGTCCACATGCAAGCAATTGTTTAGGAGACATAACATGTGGAGACCATCCTCTCATTTCATCAGATTTCGTTGCTGATCTTATCGAGGATTTCATTAGGACTGATCCTTCATTCAAAGTTCAGTCCATCCTTACTTTTGTGAAGAACCAATATCAATTTTCAATAACATATAAGAGAGCTTGGTTAGCAAAACAAAAGGCAATCAACAATATTTTTGGTGATTGGGAGAAGTCGTATCAAGAGTTACCGAGGTACTTGCAAGCCTTGAAAGAGTCCAATCGAGGCACTGTCGTTTACTGGAGTACGATCCCAACACAAGATCCTACTACGCACATCTTTAGGAGGGTCTTCTGGGCCTTTAAACCCTCCATTTCCGGATTCCGTCATTGTCGGCCTCTTATCACTATAGATGGTACTCACTTGTACGGGAAATACAAAGGCAAATTATTGATTGCTATGGGAACAGATGCTAATTTCCAGCTATTCCCACTTGCCTTTGCTGTTGTGGAGGAAGAAAGCACGGAGGACTGGTCTTGGTTTTTAGCTTGCATTAGACGTTCCGTCACAGATAGAAAGGATCTGTGTGTCATCTCTGATCGTCATAGGGGTATCCTTGCAGCTATGAATGAGCCTGGTAGTGGTTGGGAGGAACCATATGCACATCACCGCTTTTGTGTGCGTCATCTTGCTTCGAACTTGAATTCGAAGTATAAGAATGCTGCCATCAAGAACCTATTCGGAAAAGCTGCATATGCTAGGCAGAAAAGGAAGTTTTTGTACTATATGGATCGAATTGGCTCCATTAATGTCGAGGCAGCTAGATATCTGTTGGACATTCCCCTTCATCTATGGTCTCTACATCATGATGGTGGGTGTAGATATGGTGTGCAAACCACCAACATGTCTGAAGTGTTTAATGGTGTCCTAAAAGGAGCAAGATGTCTACCGATCACTGCTTTGGTAAGAATGACTTTTATCGTGTCAATTCTTATTTTGCTACAAGGAGAGAATTAGGTAGAAAAAGACTTGAGGAAGGCCATGATTATAGCCCGAAGGCGACTAACATCATTGAAAAGAACATGGAGAAGGCAGGTGCTCATGAGGTGATTGTGTTTGATTATGAGCGAGGGCTATTTGAGGTCACTACTGGTCGTGGAGACCGTATTGCGGGGAAAGGTGGAAAGAAACACACGGTTAACTTAATGCAGAAGACATGTACATGTGAGAAAGTCATAATATATAAGTTGCCGTGTTCTCATGTCCTTGCGGTATGTCGTCACCGGAGCTTGTCATATAGTGGTTTTGTGGACGCTTCATTTCTGACTAGCTCGTATCGATCTACTTATATGTCCTTTTTCAAGCCTGTGCCTGATATGCATAATTGTTCTCCATATGATGGTCCGAGAATTATAGCTGATGAGAGGCTAAAACGTGGAGCTGGACGTCCACGGTCCACTCGAATACAAAATGAAATGGATGCAGCTGATAGGTCTGGCAAATATAGATGTAGCATTTGTAAGGTTTCAGGACACAATAAGCAAAGATGTCCTAATAAGAACGGTGAAGGAACATCTGGGTAAATGTTTTCATATTTTGTTAAATTTCAAAAATTTATATTATTTCAATAGTCCTCATTTTGTTACTAACTGGTATATATTTTTTTTTCTTATTAGGTCTGATGGCGCAGTCCATCTTTCCCGGCCCCACTGATCGCAGCGTTCTCACCCTCCAGGACCAGCATCGGAGTGAGGATGTCTGGAGGGGAGTAGCGGACACGGTACTATCGTGTCGGTTGCATCATCACAGTCTCTATCTTGACTGGGAGATTCACGAGAGGGTTCTTCGGTATGTCGAGCGGGCTGGTTTTCTCGGCATACATCGTTTGGTAGGGGGAGGTTTGGAGATTGATAGACCACTTCTGACGGCATTAGTGGAGCGATGGAGGCAGGAGACCCATACATTTCATTTGACTGTTGGGGAGGCGA
>NC_079210.1:14919899-14934899 GCF_026745355.1 Beta vulgaris subsp. vulgaris | reverse complement strand
AAAAATTTCAGCTTATGTGATCATTGGAAATCTTTTGTTGGTAATCTGTGATATCATCTTTCTGTTTGTTTGTTTGAAATCTGTGATAACATCTGTAATTATAAGAAATATTCTCCTCCATTAGCAATAATTTCATTTTTTTTAATGGATTTTTCACTTTGTTAGAGGCTCACTGGGTTGTCGGCTAAAAGAATTGCTCAATTTGTATATTTGGAGCTCTGCCTAATCTCTATCCAATATATGCAAATAATCAATAATGCATATATCAGCGGAAATTTTTGTAATTTTGGAGGAACTGGCGAGTTTATGGGTAAATCCTAGTAAAATAAGGGGTATTTTGGAAAATTATTCTCACAAAATTCACCAAAAATGTCACTACATATTACTATTTGACACTTAATACTATACATATTACAGTATGTGAAAAACTAAAAATCACTAGTATATAAGTACTAATTAACATAATCATGTCATTTATTTGTGATTAACTAGTCTAAAAACTTATGCATACACCATCCGGAACTTAATTGGTCTCTAATTTTTTGCTTTTGGTTTCTGATATCAGGGAAGTATGGCCTCAGATTCAGTTGACAGCATGTTGTTAATGTGCACGAAACCCGAAAACGGCGAAGAATTGCAACAAGAGAAGAAACCAAGACCAGCAGATGAGCAAGCATTGAAATGTCCAAGATGTGATTCAGCAAATACAAAATTCTGTTACTATAACAACTATAGTCTCACTCAACCAAGGTACTTTTGCAAGTCTTGTAGAAGGTATTGGACTAAAGGAGGAACCCTGAGAAATGTTCCAGTGGGAGGAGGGTGTAGGAAAAACAAAAGATCCTCATCATTAAATAAAAGGAGTACCCCTGATTCTCATATCGATCAAGTACATGATTTCATAAGACCCTTATGCTCAACCTATGATCAAAACCTGGCTCTTAATCATGGAAATACCCATCTTGACCTTTTTGGTAACCCAATTGGTAACTCTTTCCTTGATTCATTGAGGAGTGGCCTTATTGACAATAACCATCTCATGTACTATGGACTAGAGGGAAGTGGTAATTTCGGAAATGGCGAAAACGGTGTTGATTCAAACTATGAAGATCGTGGTAAACTTGGTATGCAATTTCATGATGATCATTACACTAATCTAGAGATAATGAGTAATGGTTCTTCGGGTTCGTCGACACCAACAGTAAAGCAAGAATTGGGTGAAAACGTAATGCTATGGGGTTTCCCTTGGCAACTCAATGGTGAAGTGAATTATACAAATGGTGAGAATAATGAGATTGATTTACTCAAAGAAGGCTGGAATAGTGCTATAGTTGGCTCTTCTTGGAACAATCTTCTTAATAGTCCTTTGATGTAGTTCTTAGATTAATTTCTTTAATTATAACGCCATATTGTGAAGACCATCAAAAGAAAGAGAGAGACTCATATTTTTGGTTTCTTCTCTTGCTAATATGGGTGTTTTTTTTTTTTTCTTATTTCCTAAATTTAGGAGGGAGAGGGGGTTGTTTAGGTAACTATATATCTGTTGTTTCTTACTTTTCATCTTCACAGATACCTTAGATTTTGTTTAGGCATTTTGTTCTTGTCTTAATGGGTAAAGTAACGAACTGTGGGTTTATTTCGTATAATTATTGTTTTTCTTACCATCTTTTTAGTATGTCTAGGTTTATATTGGAGTTTTTTTTTTTTTTTGGTTTTTCTACATAGTACCCTTGTGTTTTACGAAATTCTATGTTATACTGGATGTTTTTTAAAATTTTCACGTTGTACTCCTAAGATTTATAAATGTTACACAAATACCCTTATACATGATATAAAACATTAGAATTTGGGACTTTCTTACCCTGTGGGCCTAGAGTAGGATTTCATAGCCTTGTTAGAACACTAAGGTTTGTGATATGTATGATATGATAAATTAAAGACTAAATGAGATTTACTGCCCCTTTGATAGTCGTTAATAAATTATAGTAATGAGAATGAATTTTAAGTGTAATTTTATTAGGGAAGCACCCTTAAAATCTCCATGGGGAGATATTTTTTTTCCATGGGCATGCAATCTCACCTCTAAACTTGTGTTTTTGTCTTTAAGGGGAAGCATTTTTCATTACCACTCATAACCACCTACAAGGTGGTAGTGGATGGAAATGAAAATTCAAGAAGGAAAGTGGAGACTTTAGGATAAATTGGCATTACCACGAGAATGGACAATGATATTTTTCACAAATTTACATAAAGATTCATTCCCATTACCACCATTTATGACCAACTACCAAACGGGCCGTTAGAGTAAAAAAATTTATTAGTAAGGGTATTTTGTGTGACGGTTAGATAGTTTAGGGATACAATGTGTAGAATTCAAAAAGGTCGGGTACAACGTAGAGTTTCGAAAAACGCAGGACACTACGTAGAAAAATCTTTTTTTTTTTTTTTATAGTATTTAGAGGTGAGCAAACTTAAAGTATAGTATCAAATTGCTACAATTTTAGATTAAGCCAAAGCTACATGCAACAATAACTTATTTTGAAACACTTAGAAATTTAAGGAGATTCCTTCCAAATCAATTGGAAATAACTGACTAATTTCTCATATTTTAAAAAAAATATTTACTTTAGTAAAGCTAACTTACTACAAAGATTTTTCCATCGATTTAAACACATCACTTTTTTTTTTTTTTTCTCTTTTCATACTTATCAATATATCAAAATGTTTTTCTTCCTTGCTTTGTTGACAAAATTTTCTTATATAAGCATAATAAAACTTTCATGCTCGACATGAACTTGGTAATAAATGCATGCATGGGAAAGTTATAGAGATGGGTGGAGAATGTTTTCCCGTTTTTGGATAAAGTGGGCAGAGATGAGACATTGATAGTGTTGTTTCATTTGTCTATAATTGCTGCAAAAGATGTGAACTCTCTCTATGTAAGGAAATTTTCTCTGTCAAGTTGTTGTGTTTGAAACAGGGTTGTGTTCTCAAGAAATTCGTGCATGATAATTGTACTCATCTACTTTATCGTAGTGGAGTGGTCTCTATCTGAAAAATATAATAATACTCCATATGGATGAATAATATATTATAAGGTTACAGATATTAATGATTTTCGAATCAATTGGGGGCATCTCTTATTTGAAGATTGGGAATTTCACTGTCAGTATAGAATGAATGAGCACCAATTTCGGGACAGATTTTGTTGTGTTGCCGACAGGATCTAACTTAGGATTTGAGCGTGATGCTAATTGTCAGTAATCAGTGGAAAATTTGTTATCAAAGTGGAAAATTAAACCTTTTGTTTGACCTAGGATGAGTATACTACATTAACACTTGGGAAAGGTATAATTCGGTTCACCAATACAATGAATGTAAATTTACATCAAGGATGTAGTTGATAGGAAAATGTTTGAGTAACCTTTAGGGTTGCCAACCCTCTTAGACACATTAGAATAAAATATTGATATGTATGTAATAAATGAGGAGAGAAGAGACATAAAATAATGTTTTAATGTATTCCTAACCAATGAAAATTCAATAATAAAAGGGTTGGCAACCCTTAGGGTCACTCAATCAATGTCCGTAGTTGATATAGGACAACGGGAAGATGATCTTGACCTTACAAGAAATATGTTGCATCATTCTTTTAAAAGAAAAATTATATAGGAATTCATTAATTAAAGATCTATCGATTGAATTTCGTGCCTAAAAAAGTCACCGCTAAGAATGAAATTGATATCCTGTATTCTGTAACAAATAAACAGATTAAAAATGCTTTTTTTTTATATGCACTCTTATAAAGCCTTGAGATCAAAAGATTTTGCCCAAAGTTTTATCAGACTTGCTTAAACATTGTGGGTCCAAAAATTCCTACAATTATATAAAGCTTCTTCTTCCATGTCATATTCTTGTTGCCCTTAAGCATACACTTACCATTCATATCCCAAAAGGGATATGTATACATCGAGATTAAGTTAGCCTATAAGGTTCCATTATTTTGGATTGCGAGAAAGTGAACAGAACAAAATTGGAGGAAAATAAACTGAACTGAATTGAAATGAGGGAAAGCTGAACATTAGAGATTGTCTAAACTGAACTGAACAGAAGTGAACTGCAAGAAACTAAGCTGAACTGAAAATAAGTAAAAAAGAACAGGGCCTAAGTCTCTCGAATACGATAGGTTACGTAATACTAGACTCGTAAATATATTGCTATTCCCACAACAGGTTCTTCAATTTGAGACTTGTTCAACAATTCCTTGATCAAAATACCCCACATCTGAGCTCCGCTCCCGGACCTGCAAAAAGAGACCCACCCTGGAGGTTTGGGTGGTATTTCCCCCTCCGAAACTTAAGTCAGGTATCAGGAGTACTAAAGGAAACTTTTAGAGAGAGAAAGTAGAGAGAGAGAATTATGACAGAGTAATAGTACACTGTTCTGAAAAACATAACTTTCTCCTGATTTCAAGGACTATTTATAGTGTTTGGGATAATTGTTGTACCCTGAGGTCACCCTAATTTGGGAACACCTGATTGCCTAAGCAATAAAATCATGACACGTAGCAGACATTTATTGGAGAGCACACATCATCCAACTTTATGCAGATACCTTTTTGGACTCTGGGCCCAAGTACAAACTAGGCCAGAAAAGTGGGATGGTACTTCTCCAAATTGGGATTTGTATTTCAGCCATCTTCCCTTTTGGCCCTGTACTTTCTTCAATAAGGTAGGGACACGTGTATGACCCAGATGAATGCATGTGTCCTACTTAGAGTCGCCGATCTTTAGGCTACAACAATTGCTCCTAAAAGAGGTTTTTTACCGTCTTGGACGGTTAAAATTCTTTTTTAACTTAAGAGAACTGCCTTACTTTTTCAAAAAATAGAAAAGGCGCCATTTTGCCGGTCTCAACGGGTCAACATTTAATGGATCCTTTGGTGCAACAGTCCTTTTTATCGGAAGGGGAAGTCATTTTTACCTCCCTATAAATATGACCCTTTGTCCTTTCTGGGATCATTTCACACCTTGAGAGAATTTTTTCTAGAGAGAGAGAGACTCTGCCCTTTTCTTTACTGAATTTCTAGAGAGAGAGTGCACTCATCCAAGATCTGTTACCTTTAGCATCCGTTCGAGTAACTCAAGAGGTATCCCTCTCCTTGTTACTCTCAATTCTTTACTTTTCCTTACATTTTTTAAAAGAATGAATTCCTCTTCTTTGTCGAATAATCCCGGCCGCTTAAGAGTTGGTTTTAACGCTAGAACGAATAGCCTTCCGTCATGGCATATTCTAGAGTTGTACCTCTTCTAGCCGGTCATGCATTTTATTTTTATGAAATTGGACGGGCAAAGTAAGACGATCCAGTCTTTACCTCTGCAAGGTAATCTGGCGCGTGTCAAGCAAACAGCTTGTCTAAGACGCGGAGTAAACCTCCCGGCCTCTAGTTCTGAAATGGAGGCATCAACCGGCATAATCCCTGAAGATGGGGAACGTGAGATACATAGTGTCTGTCCGGCACCAGAAACTCTTTCCCCTGGAAGCGTCCAGGAAGAAGAACTTATCGGAAGGACCTCTGAGGCCAGTCCGTCCGGAAAAGACTTGGAAATGGATGAGACTCTCGAGGCGGAAAGCGTATCTGGTCCTTCTATGATTCTGACGAGCCCTCCACAACTTCCTCGGAGATTAGACGACGTCTAGGTCCTCTTTCTGACCCTCGATTTATTTTAGCCTATAATAGCTTGTTAGGACGGGTAAGCACCGACCTCAGGCACTTCTCCTCGGCAATTCCCATGCCGGGGTATTCTTTTGTCTTTTCCAATAGGGAGGACACTATTGTTAGTGCCCCATTTGGCCATTTTGCTGTTTATCGGCTGGCTCTGGACGCAGGATTGAGATTCTCTCTTCACCCTTTTATTAATTGTCTTTTACATCATCATAACACCAGCCACAACCAATTATCCCCAAATTCTTGGCAAAACATCCTGACCTTTTTGGCCATTTATGACTTAAAGGGTGTTACTTCTTCTTTGCCGACCTTCACCCAGATACACTGTGTATCTAAGGTTCCTAAAACAATAGAAGGAGCCTGGTTTAGTGTCTGCAACCGTCATGGCTTTCTGACGTCTTGGGACAAGACTTCCAAGATTCATGCTTGCAAGGCAGAATTCTTGTTCGTTCAAGCACCTAATGAGGCGGTGGCTAGGATATGCCGCGATTTTAGCCGACCTTCCACCTATACTGGATGAACAACTTCCTTTTTAGAGCTGAAGAGCGATTCGGCCGAAGAACTGGTGGAATACTTCAGGATATCGGAGTATTCTGCCCCAACAACTCATCCTTTAAGGGTCCGTCCAACTGGATTCCTTTTAAGGAAATATTTTATAATGATAATTTCCTGGTCGCCGCTGGCTTACGGTTGGTCGAAGATAGAGGTATACCGCTTATTCCCCAAGTAAAATTCTTCGTCCGGGGACTTTGTCTTACTAATGTTATGTTTTGTCTTTTTCAGTTTCTGCTAAAGCCGTCTTGAAGAAATCTTGGACGGGAGACATCAGCATGTCTAAATTCATTACCTCTTTGTGGAAAGAGTACAACAAGACGAGCTCTGAAAAGACGACGAATACTCTGTTGAGTTAGTGTGTTTTTAAAAAAAAAACAAAAAAAATATCCTAGATAAGTGATAGGCGGTCATGGTGGTCGTCCTACCCTCTGGGGCCTTTCCATTCTAGGACGATGCTTTCTCCAGAAAGGAAGCTGGGCAGCAGCTTTCTGGTCAGCCTTCATTTTTAGGTAACACCCATCTAGAAACTGAAGTGTCTGTTCAGTTTCTCGGACGAGTCTTGCTCCTAGGTGAAAGGTGGCCAGTCGTTTTGAGGCCGGTCTCCTTCTCTAGGAAACCTTCATCTGGGAACCGATAAATACTTTTATCAGTTTCTGGACGAGCTTCTTTCTCTGATGAGAAGTGGCCAACTGTTTTTTGGCCGATCTCACTCCTTGGGCAAGGTTCGTTCAGGAACTGAATTTTTATTATTTTCTGGATGAGCCTCTTTCTTTTGAAGTTTGCTTTCCTAAATTGTATTTTATTGGTTTTCAGAAAAATGCCCCAACGTCCAAGGCGTGATCTGAGAAGGCGACCACCAAGAAGAGGTCGACCACTAGGAGAGACGCTCCTCCTCCCAAAAAATCCAAAGGCTTTACAGCCAAAAAGAAGAAATCTGAGCGTCCTTCTTTGTCGAAGTTTGAACAGCTTCCTAAAGTGGAAGATACAGTCATTGTTCCCTTCATCGGGAAGAATAGCTTGACACCTTCTACTGCGGCCAAACAACCAGACGCGGTTGTTGTTCTGGAAATCCCTGAGAAGGCTGAAGAACAAATCACACAACCAATGCGTTATGTGAGAAGGCGACCACCAAGAAGAGGCCGACCACTATGGGAGACGCTCCTCCTCCCAAAAATTCCGAAGGGAAGCCGGGCAGCAGCCTTCTGGTCGGCCTTCATATTTAGGTAACACCCATCTAGAAACTGAAGTGCCTGTTCAGTTTCTCGGACGAGTCTTGCTCCTAGGTGAAAGGTGGCCATCTGTTTTGAGGCCGGTCTCCTTCTCTAGGAAACCTTCGTCCAGGAACCGATAAATACTTTTATCAGTTTCTGGACGAGCTTCTTTCTCTGATAAGAAGTGGCCAACTGTTTTTTGGCCGATCTCATTCCTTGGGCAAGCTTCGTTCAGGAACTGAATTTTTATTATTGTCTAGATGAGCCTCTTTCTTTTGAAGTTTGCTTTCCTAACTTGTATTTTCTTGGTTTCAAGAAAAATGCCCACACGTCCGAGGCGTTATCTGAGAAGGAGACCACTAAGAAGAGGTCGACCACCAAGAAGAGGCTGACCACTATGGGAGACGCTCCTCCTCCCAAAAAATCCAAAGCCTTTACAGCCAAAAAGAAGAAATCTGAGCTTCCTTCTCTGTCGAAGTTTGAACAGCTTCCTAAAGTGGAAGATACGGTCATTGTTCCCTTCGTCGGGAAAAATAACTTGCTGTTCTGGAATGCCCTGAGAAGGCTAAAGAACAAATCACACAGCCGGATGCGACTAAGGATGGCTCAGCCTTTTCCGACCATGTTGCTAGGGTCATATCTCATATACCCCCTGCATATATGTCCGCTTCTTTGTCTTCTAGTGAGTCCTACTACTCCAACATTGTTAAGACTCTACGTGTTAGCGGGCGTCCGATGAGTCCGTCCCACAGATCAACAGTGGTCATTTCCGTCATAAACAATGACGAATCTCCTCTTTCAGATAAAGGCAAAGGAGCAACTGAAGCAGTTCATGAGGCTTCACCCGTACAATCGGACGATGAGTCCTCGACCGCCTTCGCAAGGATGACCTTGGCCAATCGTGAGAAGCTCAAGTAGGAGCCCTTCAAGTGATTCCCTGAGACTTATATCAAAGGCTTGAGAAGTGCCTCCTCTAGGCATGTAGGCTACATGTCCTAGCTTGCTGCTGAGGTATAGACATCATTTCTCTGTTGTTTGAATGTAGGGAAAACTAGATCGTTACTAACCCCCCTAATGTCAAATAAAAACCTAACTATCCACCTAAACTATTTGAGTGGTAAGCAAAGGTCGAACCACAAGGATCGGGGGTCTCACTAAGATAGAATCGCTAAGAGTAAGCTAAGTCGAAGAAATGATCATGTTTTTGTTAAACTAAGGGTATCAATTATTGGAATCAAATTAGGAAAAGCACAAGGAATGGGAAATCACTACAATCATAAGTTCACATCCAACATTCAAGTAGAGATAAGGGGGTTGACATGCATTGGGAATATGAAAAGGGAATAAACAAGCCTAAACACCTCCAAAATCGTTGTTAAGGAGTTTAGAGTCCTATTTATGGCAACAAAACCTATGTTTCGAGGCGTTATCACCTAACTAGGCCAAGTTAGGAATTGAAATCAAACCCAAGTTAATACCAATCAACAAGTGATGTGCAACAACTAATCAATCAATCATGAAGGTCATCCGCATAAAAGTAAACCATTAAATGGGCAACAAATGATCAAAAGGTGATGGAGCTCACATCAAATAAGTCACCAATCAACATCAAAAATTGAAATTGCACAAATCTCAAGCATAATCAACCCAATAAACTCTACTCATGAAAATAGGAAGGAAACAATGATTGGGCTACTGCCAATCCTAGTTGATGAACTACTCACTACCCATTATACTACTAAACATCCTAAACATGGAAAAACTACCAATAAATCACCAATCTAGAAATAGCAAAATCCAACAAAAATCAATAATTTAAAACAAGACCTAATGAACAAACCGGAAGAAACAAAGAGAAAAAGAAAAGTATAATCTAGATTAACTATTAAGCATGAAGATTAAACAATGAAAATATGAAACTAACAAATTAGAAATGCATAAAAACAATGAGAAAAGAAAGAAAGGATTGAGAGGATTACTAAGGAAATAAGAAACTTCAAAGAAATTGTCACTTTTTCATTGATTTTCAATCTCCAAATTTCACCTTTGAGCCAAGTTTTCTCTCTCCTACATTTGAGTGTATCAAAATATTCTTAAGACAACTAGGTCGTTTCATGGCCGAAACAAAACTATACATTCCTTCGGTTACCGGAGAGACTTCAAACTCTGGGTAGCCTAACATTCTCTAACTCGTAAATGGCTATATAATCATATTGGCCTAGATAGTCTAGCTCGAGGGGTATATGTTGGGCTATCAGGCTCAGATGAACATTCATATCTCATGCTATCAACTGAAGAAGTTGTGAAAACTGGGCTAGGTAGGTCAATATCAATGGCATACCCACCCCTTTTGGCTCCATCTATTTCTATATACCTTAATTTAATGCCAAAATGAAGAATAGTGGCTAACCATAGTCCATAGAAATCATGATTATCTCTATTTCACTCCACATTTGGTAAGACTATATTAGCGTACTTATCATGGAGGGTTTGGTATTTGGGTGTCTAAGGAAGGTAATTAAGGCTAATAACACTTGATAGGGACCTCTCTGACCCATGACTCCCAGTAAAATGCATCAATACCACTATCCTCAACAATATCATATATAAACTCGAAACTGTTTTTCCTTCCAAAAGAAGTTCTTCAAAGTAATACATGTCCTTCATGTGGTTAACCATCTGTAACAAAATTACTCAATAAACGAAATATTATACACATAATATATACTACTCTTTGCTCGCCAATGCAACATGACCTCCTTACTTATCCCGTACATCAGGAATAACATAAACTTTTTCCTCTACTTGCAACAACAATCATATAAAAGCAAGAAGAATTGAGATATTACAATAACAATATCATAAGAGTAATACTAATATATGATAACTAAATATGGTCCAACATTTGTACTAGATGCACCACTATGGCTTAAAATCTTTATTTCCAAAATTTTAAAGTGTACTTGATTTATTTTTTGAACATGTAAGATAATATTACCAAAGCAACGCCAAACTGCCAAAACAATATTACATCCTAACACCAAAGCAAGACGAAACCCTGCAAAGGCCAAACAACACAACCAAAACTACAACATCATCTCTTACAAGTTGTAACTAAATTCTCAAAACATTCAACCTCCACTCTAGACCATTTTAAATCCATCTGATTTCTAACCCTGCAACAAACATCTTGGTGAATACTCCTAAGGTACTTCCCATAGGAATGCCCCATTCCAGAGAGCAAAATTCCTAGCCTTCCAGACATAATAAACCACAGCAACAAGAGTAGCATAAGTCACCTTCTACATCTTTTTACTGCTGAATTTACTAGCGTACTTTTTCCATGATGTGAGGATGGACTCATCATTACTCATTCTTATTCCTATCCATCTCATAACTACATAACAAAGAGCTTTACTGAAAGAACATCTAAAGAATAAGTGCAAACAATCATCATTTCCTTGAGTGCACAAAAGACAACTTGTGTCATTACAAATCCCTGCATCAGCAAGCATTTGTCTTGTTCTAAGCTTCCCTAGCATCACTAACTCGGCCATAAACGAGTGCTTAGGAACATGCCATAGACTCCACACCTAGTAGTGCCACCTCACAGTTTCATAATCCCCTTTTAACCATCTATAACCCTCTCTAGATGAGAAAGCTTTCGGTCCATCTCTCCACTTGTTGTTATGAGTATAAGCTGCCTTGAAAACTTCCTTCACTTTACAAACACACTTCCACACCTAACTTGCACTGCTAGCAGCCTCATACTCCCTCCAGTTCACATCATGAATATAAACATTATGCAGCCATTTGATCCATAACAAATCCTCTTTCTGAGAGACTTGCCAAACTTACTTACCAATGGCTGTAACATTCCAAGAAATACAGTCTCTAACACCTAAACCACCATTTTTCTTAGGCATACACACTTTACTCCCGGCAACAGAAGGAGGTTTGTGCAAGAATAATCTACTCTCCCATAGAAAAGCTCTGCATATCTGGTTGATCTTCTGCAAAACACCCTTAGGAGTCAGGAAAACTTGGGCGCAGTAAGTGTGAAGGCTTAACAAAACTGAATTCACCAACACACCCCTTGTTGCATAGGACGTGTAACAGCCGGTAAATAATAAAGGATTATTATATGATTAAGTAACTTAAATTGTGGAATTTTAACGTGATCGTACGTAGGAAATACGTATGATGAGCTGTGTGTAAAAATAATGTGTGTTTGTGTGTAATTAGTACTTAGAAGGAATTATATATAAAAATAATAATATTATCTCGTTACATGGGAACATTTAGTATCGATATATTATTTTAATAAGTTAAGTTATGGAAATTGAAAACTAGTGGAAAATAGGAATAATCATGTTTCAACTATTAGGCAAATTGAGGGTTGTGTTTAGAAGAATGGACTTTGGAGTTCTTTAATATAGATGGGTTGATATAAATTAAGGAGTATATGTTATGGATGTTTGAGTAAAATAGTCATCTTGGGGAAGGTTAGATCACTAGTAAGCAAATCAATATAAAAAAATTAGGCTTAGGATAGTACAAAAGAAGATCAGAAATTCCTGCAGAAGACCAAGTAGGAACAAAGACCTCATTTGGCTTATTAAAGAAGAGATCACGAGATATAAAACATACCCAGACTTGGTTCACATGCATACCAACACCTCATAAAAATTTGAGTACATTACCACAACAAAAGCTTGCTGCCCAGAACACACCATTCTTACCTCTCTCACTCGCCAGCTCCTGCGAGATTGTAGAGCTTGGTTCTTCCTTCGTTTTCTTCAATTTTTCTCTATAAAAAACTTGCATGCAAAGCTTGATTCATATTCTAAACAGATAGGTGCATACTGGGAAGGTAAAAGTTCGAGCTTTAAGAGTTGGGAAGTTCAAGAAGCAAGGCCATCTTCTTCAATCAAGGAAACAGTAAGTATAGTGAATGTTTAGGTTGAATTAAGGTACTTCCTTGAGGTATTTTCTTATGAAATTTGTTTGTGAATGTTCTTTTATGTCTTAGGATCAAAAAGAATCAAGAATCCAGTCTTGAGGAGCAGTAGAAGTCGAGTTACACCATTTACAAATTAAGGTATGCAGATTCAATGCCTTTTTGGAGATTAAAAATGATGGAAGTTGTTAGATTTGTTTTAGAACGAAATTAAGGCTGAATTTTTGTTGTGAATGGCTATTGGATTTTATATTTTGATGTTATACAAGTTTAAACCCTTGCATGTTGGTACAACAAATGAAAAAGGACTCCTTTTCTTACCTTAGGAAGAATAGTATGTGGATTTTACTTGTTTTGGTTAAGAATGGCGATTTTTGGTATTATGGATGGATTTTCGGTAAGTAGGCAGTAGGTTGGATGATATTAGGTGATCATATAAGTGTGTGTTAATAGCTAAGAACATCATTTAGGATGAAGGTTAAGTTTTATACTAAAAAGTGTGGTTAAAGGCATGTTTTACTATGTGATTTTTACTTGGAAATGTGATCAATGTTGGAAAAGGATTTCATTGAACTTATTATTAGTTATTCTTGATAAAGAAACATGGAGTTCATGATATACTTGGATAAGAATCTTCTACATCATTTCAGATTCCATTAGAGGTTCCGAAAACTATTTACAAACTACGTTTTAAAAATGAACTATATCGGGTTGCCTATAATCTTTTTAAGGAAAACATTTTCAATGATATATAGATGTATTTACAGTAGCTTAAACATAAATGTTTCACTTATATTACTCAATCAAAATCGATGATCAAATTCTATTCAAAGTATTCTTTGTATGAGGTCCGAAATCACCCTTTTTCGCACATCAAAACCTAGATTATTCTTATGATTAGTTAGATCGATTGTGTGGATTCTTTAAAACTATTTTTGGCATTCCTAAAATCATGTAGCTACTGTCCTAAGTCCATTAATCCATCCTTAACCAAACCTTAAATCATTTTTATAAGCTTAACTTTTAGTATAACTTCTTACAAACCGTTTTAGTAAGTGTATTCGTTATTAAAGAATGAGAATTCGTTTTTGCGTAGTGAAGAGGAATGTGTGTATCATGTGAAAGGACATGTCCTATAAAAGCTTGCAAGCGAGAAAATAGTAGGAGTTTAAACTCCGAATTGTGTGGAGGTTGTATTCTAATACACCTCATTGTGATATCTTCTTCCTACGCCCTCAAGCTAAACGTTTTCAAAATTGTGTTGGTATGTGGACGTTTGCTATAAACTTGTGAACATTTCGAATGTGTATTCTTACGAGGAAGGTTTATTCTCTTGACATATTGATTTGTAAATTACCTTGGAGTGTGATCACTCCTTGTTTTCAGCCACCATAAATCTATTTCTGGATTGATTTGCATACCAGTGTAAACTGATTTTTATTTGTTCTATGAACCTGTCCTGGTGGGGGCAGACTCTTGTGCAGGGAAAAGCAAGCTAAGGTAGTCCGAGGGATGAGCTGTAGTGAAGTCATGTCTCAACTGTCATAGTGGATGCAAGCTTGAACATGATCATATTTTGCAACTTACTTCTGCTCATGAACACTGTTTAACTTTATTTTATAACTTTCTTTTGGGTCTGTAATAACTAACTTAATTTCATATGTGATGAATGTTTATTTTAAGATTAGCTCGTAGAGTCAATTCAACCATATTAATGGGTTGACTCCAGCAGGTGACAGCCTCCGTAACGTTTGATTATGATTTTGCTTCCGCTATTGCTAGAAGTATAGTTTTTAATTAATATTTAACATAAGCTAGGACGGGGGCTGTTACAAGTGGTATCCGAGCCAAGGTTTTCTTAATTTTAAAGAAAAATGAAAATGTGATTTTGATACTTATCTTCATATAGGTATTCAATTGTTTTAAACATAAATGTTTTAAATGATTGATTGATCATGTTCAAGGAAGCTAAGAAATGCTATGATGGTAAGAGTAACATGCTCAGTAGGGCAAATAATGTGTGTAGATTATGTGTGTGATACTTATGTGTATTATCTAAGTTATGTGTTATGTATGTGCAACTAGATGTCTACAAGTGGAAGTGGTAATGGTAATGGGTCAAGAGTAATATGGAGAAACAACGCATATTGGGTGATTGGTAGTGATGGAAATCGAAGGTACCAGGAGGAACCAGATGTTAAGAGGAATGAAGGAGAGGATCCGTTGGTATTTGCTAGAGAAAAACTCAATGTCATAGAAGAGTATAACCAGTTATATGGGAGTGGAAACCATAACCCTTTCACTCGACCTGCTATTCAAGCATAGGGCTGTTCAGAGTGCGGTCTGGACCGCACCAAACCGCAACCCAAACCGTTTTTTCACAGTTTGGATTGGTTTGCGGTTTTGAAATTGCGGTTTGGGTTATGATTTCAAGCAAACTACGGTTCGGTTTGGGTTGGTTTGGGCAAAAGTGCGGTGCGGTTTAGGTTGGAAAAATGTCAAACCGTATATTTGCGGTTTGGGTTGGGTTACATCCCAAACCCACC
>NC_079210.1:14443023-14565523 GCF_026745355.1 Beta vulgaris subsp. vulgaris | reverse complement strand
AAGGCTGGCGGAGGGTGTGAAGGGCTGGGGTGGGATGGGGGTGGCAGGGGTGGGATTTTTTTCAAAAAAAAAAAATTTAAGCAAGAAGGGCTACGCTTTTCTCAACAAGTGCAGCCTTCTAATCAAGAAGGGTTGCGCTTGTTGAGAAAAGCGCAGCCTTTCATGCTTAGAAGGGTTGCGCTTGTTGAAAAAAGTGCAGCCCTTCTTGCTTAGAAGGGCTGCACTTTTTGAAAAAGCGCAGCCCTTCAAAGTAGGAGGGCTCATGAAGGCTGCAGCCCTTCAAGCTTAGAAGGGTTGCGCTTGTTGAAAAAAGCGCAGCCCTTCATGCTTAGAAGGGTTGCGCTTGTTGAAAAAAGTGCAGCCCTTCTTGCTTAGAAGGGCTGCACTTTTTGAAAAAGCGCAGCCCTTCAAAGTAGGAGGGCTCATGAAGGCTGCAGCCCTTCAAGCTTAGAAGGGTTGCGCTTGTTGAAAAAAGCGCAGCCCTTCAAGCTTAGAAGGGTTGTGCTTTTACCTAAAAAACGCAGCCCTTCTAAGCTTGAAGGGCTGCACTTTTTAGGTAAAAGTGCGGCCCTTCGTTGTGAAGGGTTGCGTTTGAAAAGTGCAACCCTACTTAGAAAGTGAAAGGCTGCTATTGAAAGGGCTGCTGTCAAAAAGCGGAGCCCTAAGGGCCTTTTTTAGCGCAACCCTTCCTTATTTTTCCACTAGTGTATATATATATACATATATACATATATATATACATATATATACATATATATATATACATATACATATATATATATGTATATATATACATACATATATATGTATACATATATATGTATATATATATATGTATATATATGTATATATATATATGTATATATATATATATGTATATATATATATGTATATACATATGTATAGAGTCTAGCACCTTAAAACAGAGTTAGATCTTGGCATAGTCCATTCAAGTCCAGTTTGAGGGTAAAGACAGAGATCCCCGTGATAGGCTGAAGGAGGCAAGAAGTTAAACAAATCCTCCTACCTCCACATCCACATCCACAAAAGGCTCATGTCTCGTGATCCTTCACCGTCAACAAAAAAAAAGCCCAATCCTTTACCTTCTTGGCCCAACTGAAAAAGCATCCAACACCACCACCATCAAAGCCTCGTATCTAATCCACTTGCTACAACGTGAGTCACCCCAAGGCGCGGATCGTTGATCCGTGCGGTCTTCTATAGCTTTATTCATAGAGTCCTAGTCCTAGCTAATCTTTTCCTTTCTTTTTTGTTTTGAGTCTATGTCATCTAGGATGTAATGTCTTCCATTTCAATTTCAATAAAATAAGCCTTTTCATTTTCAATTTCAATAAAATAAGCCTTTTCATTTTCAATTTCAATTTCCCTTTTTTCTAATTCAATGATGAGACTCTTACCACTCAATGACCTCAAAAAAAAAAAAACAAAAAAAATCAAAATCAAAAATTCAAAAAATAAAATGGACATACTCGAGAGGCCCTCTTCCATAGCTCCACAAAATAAATCCCTTCCCTCCATTCACCTTAAACAAAAATAAAAAATCCATTGCAACCCCTTTGAGCTTATTGCCCATTTTTTTTACCCACATCAAAATACCCTTCAATGACAAGCGAAGTTCAAAGCGAATTCAAAGCCTCCAAAAGAAATGCCAAAGTCAACTTCAAAATCAAGTGAAATCAAAACCTCCAATTCAAAGTTCTAAAATCAAAAGCTTGTCAAAGTTCAATTCAAAATCAAAGTACAATTCAAGCCTCACACCCTCAAACCTTAGCCTACATTACAACCTCAAAAGTCCTCTCAAAATGAGCATTGTCCATCACCTTCACACACGACCTCAGGAACTACGATCCGTCTGATTCTGCAAGGATACGTAGGTAGCCTCACCTCGAGGTCCGACCAAATTAATAAAAACAAAACGAGGCTCAATGAGTGGCTTGATTCTCTTCTCAGTCTAGAACCCGACATAGACTCATACTTGAACCCGCATCATTAGCCAACCTCACATCTAGCCACATCTTTGACCCTTAGTCACAAATTTGACCCTTTTTATTTCTCGAACCATAGCCTATTCTTTGGCCACCTTCAAGGACTCATTGACTAAACCCCAAGAAGTAAAGCCACCCGACCTTTAGGGTTAGTACATCTCGTTGGGGGACTCATCCATGCAATCTACAAAAATGATCCACCTACCATTAGACTTGTCTCCTCCACATTGTCTCTAAGCCTTACCTTTTCAAAGAAATCAGCCAACTACACTATCTCCGAGTCTCGCTGGGGGGCTCGCCGTCATCATGGTCCCTTATTTTCCAGTTGGGGGCTTCTTGTCTCCTAAGGCCCTATTACGTGTTCAAGTCTGTCGAAACTCCACTTATGGACCTTATCTCTTTCAAGTCAAAGTCAATGACCCGTCAATGTCAAGTCAAGTCATGTTCAAATCAAGTCACGAGTCACGTCCGAGTCAATCCATAGCAATCCATGTCATCTTTCTACAGTCACTCCTCAATTAGCACATTTCCAT
The DNA here is from genome assembly GCF_026745355.1 of Beta vulgaris subsp. vulgaris. Taxonomy (NCBI): domain Eukaryota; kingdom Viridiplantae; phylum Streptophyta; class Magnoliopsida; order Caryophyllales; family Amaranthaceae; genus Beta; species Beta vulgaris. The sequence goes on along the minus strand of NC_079210.1, from coordinate 14,562,984 downwards.
AGGCCCGCTTCTATCAATACTCTTTACTAGGATTAGATCCCAGTATCGTCCTTTCACGTCTTGAACCAGACCTAGACAAGACCCCTTTCAAAATCAAAGACCCTTTCAAATTTCAGAGGTTCAAGCTTACAGAAGGAAATTCAAATTCAAAGACCCTTTCAAATTCCGGAGGTTCAGGCTTACCAAAGGAAATTCAAATTCAAAGACCCTTTCAAATTCCGGAGGTTCAGGCTTACCAAAGGAAATTCAAATTCAAGGACCCTTTCAAATTCCGGAGGTTTAGGCTTACCAAAGGAAATTCAAATTCAAAGACCCTTTCAAATTCAAAGACTCTTTCAAATTTCGGAGGTTCAGGCTTACCAAAGGAAATTCAAATTCAAAGACCCTTTCAAATTCAAAAACTCTTTCAAATTCCGGAGGTTCAGGCTTACCAAAGGAAATTCAAATTCAAAGACTCTTTCAAATTCCGGAGGTTCAGGCTTACCAAAGGGAATTCAAATTCAAAGACCCTTTCAAATTCCAGAGGTTCAGGCTTACCAAAGGAAATTCAAATTCAAAGACCCTTTCAAATTCAAAGACTCTTTCAAATTCCGGAGGTTCAGGCTTACCAAAGGAAATTCAAATTCAAAGACCCTTTCAAATTCCGGAAGTTCAGGCTTACGAAAGGAAATTCAAAGTTAAAGACTCTTTCAAATTCCGGAGGTTCAGGCTTACTAAAGAAAATTCAAAGACCCTTTCAAATTCAAATTCAAGATGCCGCTAGCATTAGGCCAGAACAATGCCCCTTTCAAATTCAAATTCAAGATGCCTCTAGCATTAGGCAAGAACAATGCCCCTTTTTCAATTTCAAAGTCACAAGTTACAAGTCAACATTGCATGCAAATCTCTCTAGGCATAAAAACAGACATATGCCGTTGTCAGAGTAGTCCTTAATCCCGAGTTAGGGCTATCATTTTCAAGTAACCATTCTTCCCGAAAAGCCAAGGCCAGCCGTTTGGAGAAAATCGCCCAAGGATCCAAGCACTTCCGAGGGAGCAAAACCGCATGGGGCGCGGTAACAGGTAAAACTAACCATTGTTTTGCAGGTACCGGCGTAAAAGGGTAACTTAAGTTCGCAGAACGTCTTGAGCTATCCTCCGTCCCGAATCGAATACTTTGACTTTCGTCTTACGAGAACAAAGCTTCTCTCCAGACTTAGCCAAAGTGGGGGCTTCTGTAGACACCTAAAAGTGTCTCCCCAAATTGAATAGCCGGTGATGAAAAGTACGACATTCCGAAATAGATGTTAATTCCGAAAGTTGCGACAAAATCCATAAACCACATCCATTTGCACAAGTTGAATTAAATTTGAGTTTGAAATCATACGCCGAGAGCCCAATAATAGGCGGAAAATATTTATTTTAATTATTTTTTATTTTTAGGCCATGTTTATTAGCAAAATGATTTTTTGTAATTATTTCTAAAGGTATTTTCTTAGATTTTTCATTCTCATCTTATTCCTCTCATTTTTCTGAGTTCGCCAATATTTTTAAATTATTTTTCTGATTTTTCTATGATTTTCTATGATTTTTAGAAGTTTGCGAAATAATTTTCAAAACAAATAAATTCTGAAAATCTAAGAGAAATCCAAAAAATTCGGGAATGATCCGGAATATTCTAGAAGGGTAGTCTTGATCTCCAAGGAAACCTAAATCCAGATCTAGGATATTCTCGTACCATAGGATAGATCTAGAAAATACAGATACAAATTCTCAAACAAAGATAGATAAAAGGGATAAAAGATATATCTGATAGGCAATAATAACTATCTATCTTTCTCATAAAGTATAACTATTTATCCTTCCCCAAAACGCCTATAAATACAGGCTCTCGGTGCTTATTTGATCATTAACTACAATCAACTACAATCAACAATCATCCACAACAGTACAAAAATCTCTCACACAAATAACTCACAAAATCCAAGGTTCTCGAGTTCGTCGCAACTTTCGGAGTCGTATCTTTGCGGATCCAGTTTTCTATATATTTTTGCTCTTAATTCTTGTGTATATTTTTATTCTCAATTATTGTATATAATATTCTTGATTTTTGTACATATGACTCTTTTAATTGCTTAAACAAGACCGGAATTTGCGTGAATCACATTAAAGTCACATTAATCATGGACAAACGGATTTTAGGCACCATATTAATTTGATTAATCCAAAGAGGTCACAAAATATAGGATAGGTAGTATTTCATGTATTAATAGCAACCTACTTTTTTTTAGTAATATTAGGTTAGTGCGCTTTCTAAGATCAAATCAATATGCTCTTTGAATTCAATTATTATGATTTATGGAACTACAATGAGACCGAGTAGAGGCCGCTACATGCGGGCGGATTGGGTCAAAGATCTAGTCCGTACCATGTCCCCGAACCCACGATATGGTTACTGGACCTAACAGTGGGGCCATTAGTTTGGCACCAACGTTTCGGGCGTCCGTGATTAACCTGTATAGGCACGGTGGCGATCCCCTCAATTCGACAACACACCCCAACGCATTCACATGCGGATTCCATGGCTCAAATCCATGACACTGAGACTGAGGCCAGCCCCTCCCTAGAGCGGGGGCGAAGCCTTACATATACACACGTACCGCGTTTCAGCAGCACAATAGCATCATGCATCAAAACTACGGATGGCCTGATTCCTTATGGGATAGGTAGGCAGCCTCGCCCTAAGGCTCGGCCACTATAACAAATACCCTACTTGTTTTGGATTTGCAAGTGAACAACAGTCAAGCGGCAATTGGACGAAGTTTTCTTTAACATGCTCAAAAGTAAAAAATGTATAAAAGTAATGAAAGTTTGTAATTTATTACTACTCGTAATTTAAATTGAGCAACCATTATACAAAAGGAAATTTCAAGCTCCAAGTTCACTTATTACAAGTAGAGGCGGCTCGCAGGCCAATCACTTTATTAACTCAAAAATAAACAAACATTAAATTAAACAAGAGTTGTGGAAAAAATCAATCACTCTTTCCCCTCCTCTTCTTGCTCCTTAACATCATCATTTTCTACACCCGAGCCCTAACCTTTAGGCTTCCTCACCCATTTGCGTCTCTTGGGTCTATCTTCCACTACAGCCTTCCCCTTTCCTTTCGCATCGCCTAACACCTCCTTAGGCCCAAGTCTTCTTTCAGCAACATTTGAGTCAATCCTCAAAGGAGGAAGTCTTTCAAGTCTACTCCAAACTGGCACCTTCTTAGGACCAAGTCTGTCCTTAGCGGAAACAACTCTAGACTTAGCAGCAGGGGTCTCAGTAGAGTCACAGTCCAGTCTTTTACTCCTAGCATGGTCCTTCTGCTTCGCACGTCTTGCCTTAGCACAACTCATCGTATCAGTGGCATTCATCCAGACACGGTATTCAGTAGAGATCTTGTGGTCACCTCGAGCAAGTGGGGTCACCTCAAGTGTAGAATGCCAGAATGCAAGCGCTTGTCCTCAGGCCGAACCGTGTCAATAACGGGAATAAGTTGAACTTTCCCAAATTGCCTCATCACCCTTGAAGGTAAATAGAAGGTCAACGTGGTCAAGCTAACCACACGCACATACGGAGACAAGTGAGTATGCACAATACTCCTACTACCCCACCAAGAGACGGTCCACCACACGAGAATGCCACAAGGATAAGAATCCACTCATGCTGAGATTTGTTGACATGGAACCTCTTACGGGAAAAGAATCCCTTAGCAGAATATTTGGCAGGATTCTGGGGCACCTCAACATGGCTCAAGCGCTCCATCAGCCAAATCTGTCAAAAATTGCAACATGTACAATATTTAGTCATCCTATTAATAAACAGGCAATAATATTTGTATAAATGCACTATATTGCAAATATTCAAGCACAAATATAGTACCTGCAGTAAAACGGGGCATTCGGACAAAGGCGGATGCGCATCCTTCTTAAGACGGTCAAGCGTCACAAATAACTCCCCCGTGCACAACGGCATAGGAGTATGGCTAGCCTCACATTGCTCAACAATAGAAATGATGCTAGCATGACCAACATTCAGCTTGCCATGAACAAATAGGAAGCGCGCAGACAAGCAAATCATAATTGCACGCCTACGGTAAATTCTACGGCAAGAAGAATCACTAGCAACATAGTCAACTAATGCAAGCAAGTCAATTTCCCGACCATGCACTATGCGTCGTGAAATAGTTGGACTAAGTCTCAAGTATCGCTCATATACGTCAACAAAGTAATCAGCGGTATTAGGAATACAAGAGAGACTTATAGCAGGCCAAGCAATAATAGCACCAAGTTCCCCAGGCAAAGGAACAATTTCCTTGTCCCGAAGGCGAAAACAATGCATCAACGGGTCCCACAGGCTAATAGCGGCATAGAGAAGGTTCGAGTTAAGGCTTACGTACCTTAAAGTCAAGAGAACATCGCAATTCAGCCTTGTAAGGTCCTCCTTCTTGCGAGCATCCAAGCCTCGAAGCAAGTCATTCAAAGCACTAGCAAAATCTCTCTCCATTTGATTTGTTGCAAAACTCTTTGTTGTAATGAATTAAATGAAAATTAAGCAATTTAAGAGAGGTTTTAATGCACTCTTGAGGTTGTAATAACAAATTAGGGTGAGCATGAAACTCTATTTATAAGCAATTCGGCCGCACAAACTTTCCAAAAGTCGAAAAATCGAGCAAATTGGCCAGATTCTGGGCGCAATTGCACCCAGCCTGGGCGTAATTATGCCCAGCTTTGGCCTGTTTTGCCCGATTTTGCTCCTATGCTTTGGTCCCATGCACTATGGCACGCAGTTCTTGGTTCATTCTTGGTCCTTCCCTGCATTTTCAAGGAGAAGTGAGCCAATATTTGCCTCAACAACGCAACGCAACACGCACAACAACGCAAAAGGATCAATGTCGTCATAGAAGTCTAAACACATGCATTAAGCATTGCATATAGCTAGCAAGTTGACTTTTGTAAGTCGTACTCCAAGCTCGGCACTACAAAATGAGCTATGTCTAGAGTCATACACAAATCTAGTCATATTTACACAAACACTCAAGTCTAGGCTAGAGTCGAGTCAAAGAGTCAGGTCAAGTAAGCAAAAGTCAACAAATAAGTCTAAGAGGGTCTAAACTAAGTTCTAAAATCAACCAATGCAAAGCTAGGGTCACCCCCTTCCCCTACAAGTTACAGGTACATCTACTTCTCGAGACATGTCGAAAAGTCGAGTGAAGCTAGCACTTGCAAAGCAGACTAATCTAGCAACTCGTCAAGGAAAGAAACTACGGAAGGGGTCCCTGGTACTGTGAACTTAGTCGAAGGTCTGGGCTGAGAACGAGAAGTCGAAGCACCGCTCGTGAACCTTGTGCCAGACAAGGTCGAAGACCTGCCCTGGTTGGGGGCTCGCCCCATCCTCGCATCACCATCATCATCAGCATCATCATCGTCGCTCTGACGAACCTGCAGAAGGGTTTCCAAGTGAGAACCGAGCTCCTATCCCCACAAAGGATTGAAATTACAGATTTCGTGCACTTACAGAGTCTATCAGCTGACAGTAGGAGTGTCTCCAAGCATCAATCACTCCTAGCAGTCTCACGACGCCTGCCCTAGACATCTATTTCACAAGTCAAGCAAGTCAGCACATGAGCAAACATTAGCGCGAAAAGGGTAAAGCCAAACATACAATGAATTCCCTACCTGACCAGCCCCAGGGGGAATCAAGTTCTGAGCATGCCTCGCAGCTAGAGGAGCAGGCTCAATGAACTCATCAGAGCCAGGAAAGATTCTCAAGTCAACAAAAGGAATCTCTCCGAGGTCATAGTCAGGTTGCACGAGCCAAGTCCAAGTTAGTGCACAACTGACTAAAGCAAATACAAAGAAAAGGGAATTAAGAAACAAGACTCATACCTCTGAGCAACTATGCTGCCTCACCACGCGCTCTCTAAGATACCAAACGGGCCCTTATGCCCCCTAGATGATGCATCATCTCTTGGTCAGCTCGGCCACGGCAGCAAGCCTCCTCGGCCTTGCATTTCCTACTCGCCTCCATGGGTGCCACTCAATTTACAAAGCAATGGAATTAGAGACACAAACTTCAAAAGCATACAAATGAAAAAGCAACGAAACTCACATCAGATTAGTTGGGTTCTCCTAGATTGTTGGACTGCGCCATTCCAGGTCGGAGTCTCTCGAGGGGTCCACCGCATCATTACAGGCCACTAAACAAGCTGCGCTTGAGGAGACAACCCGGGTATCAAGCCCATGCGTGGGAAGTACTCATACACCCAAGACTGCAATTAAAAAAGTCAGCCAACAGGAGGCGAATCAAATGCAAATAAAGCGGTAAAATACAAAAGTAAAATTACCTCAAGCACTCTCTAGCGCGGGAATTGTAGTGTCATCCATCTGACGACAACACTTCCTCATAGAATGTACCAAAGCACCATAGACTAATCCGTCCCAGTTAAAGGAGGAGACATCAGAAAGATCCTCCAGAGCAGGGAGGAAGCGTAGCTAAACTCTACCTCCCGTGCCCTTATCAAGACACAAAGCAGTATAGAGCATCACCAAAATGAAGATCCTAGTCGACTGCTCATCCGTGGTGCCCGCCAGCTCTAGACCACCCATGAGCACGCTTTGCAATGCCCTGTTTTCTATGCTCTCTACTCCTAGTTGAGGAACGATGAAGCCTAGCCAGTCATCCAATCAAGGATCGGTGATCTTAATCTCGTTATCCATAGGGACAAGCCTTTCCGTGAAGGAAAGTCCCGTAAGCATGGCAAAGTCATAGGGAGTCAAAGCCATTTCCCCCCATGGGAAGTGAAAGGTGTTTATGGTGTCCCAAAACCACTCCGTCAAGCCGAAGACCATGAGCTTAGGAACAAGTGAATACGACTGGCTGGTCATGCTAAAGATGAAATCATGAAAGCCACACTTGCCTAAGATGCTCCACACTCTAAGACGACGCTCGAAGAACTTGGAACGGAAGACGTCACCGACCGTATGAGAGGTTCCATATGACCGAATCTGGTAGTCACTCTGCACAAGAGATAACACGAGATTAGCAGGCAAATTACGATGAAGGCAACCAACAAAATGAGAGCAACATACCCATCCATCCTTCGGACGAATGGAGATGTGATATTCGGGGAAGCAGCGCAACTCCGAGCTATCCCAATCATTCACTTTCCATCTCTTGCGGGAACTAATCACTTTCCTCCCTCTCCGAATCGGCGTGCTATAGGCAAAACAAGGCAGAAGCTCTAAAAACAAACGGGCAGCATAACGGCTAAAAATGGACATCTCACATGCAAACAAAAGGCCCTAACGGGGCTCACACCTAGCCAACACAACCATGGTTAAGGGAAATGCACGATTTCCTAGTAATCGGAGCAATAGGCAAGCAACCAAAGGGTGAGAAAGAGCACTTCTTCTCCCCAGTGAATGCACATGGCTAATGGAATGCACAATTCCATTCATGAATTTTATATGCAACAAGGATTTCAAGAAGGTGTGTATATTCGCTTATGCACCATAATCCCCAATGAAGCAAGCAAATTACCATTAACAAGCATTTTTTTTCAAGCTTTAAGCTACTTACAATGGTGAAATCATACATGGGCATTCACGTTGTTGCAAATAGACATGGAAAAGCTTATTTTATCATCAACAAACAAGAATAAGCAAGGCATATGCACAATTCAACAAGACATGGGCATGGCAAGCTACTATTCATCATCTTCTTCATGGAGAAAGCTTACAATGACATAACTCATTCAAATTTGCACCAAAATTGATGAGACAAGTTGCAAAAGGCTCACAAAGACATAAGTAAGCAAAAGCATTCAACAATTTCAAGCATACACAAGCAAGGGAGAAAGCCCCAATTCAATTGGACAAATTGACAAGGCATATTCAAATGGCATGATTTTGTATAATAATTTGCAGCTTATAAGAGAATTTCAAGTTTAAAGTAGCATACTTACTTGAATTTGGAGTTTGATGAGCAAACAAAGCCTTTCCAAGCAATTCCCTTACGCAACAATGGAGTTTGGAGAGTATTTGAAAGAAGCAAAGCAAAGAACAAGTCACCAAATGAGGCAAAGTGGCCTTAAAAGGCCACAAATTCAGCCAAAAATGGTTGAATGCTGGGTGTAATTGCGCCCAGCTTCTGCCCATTTTAGCTCTTTCCGAGCCATTTTCCTTGGCCCACTTGTGTACGCGCGAAGCCCGTTGCATTCAAATGTCGTTGGTACTTCTCGGGAGCTCCAACCAACTTTCAAAGTCATGCACAATGACAAAAATGCCCCTAAGCAAGCAAAATGGGCCCGAAAGTCATCAAATCGCAACAAAAATGCACCTAAAAAGCAACAATAAGCCGTAAACGAATACAAAAGTCGAGACAAAGCAATAGCCACAATCAAGCGAAGGCCGAAAGCGGGTCAAATTCAAAGCACACATTCCCCGGTCGAAGCCACATCATCCTCAGCAAGCATACAAAGGCCAAGCGTTAGCCCGATTATGTTATACGCAATGCAAGCATCAACAAAAGACATTGCTATACGCAATCGTGGCTATACGCAACGTTACCTTCACTTCAATTCTCCCTGACGACTAGCCGAGATGAAATAGAGCAGATCAAGCAGGCACAAGCAGATTAAGCAGGAACCAGCAAAAAGACATTCGCTATACACGATCGTGGCTATATGCGGCGTTACCATCATTTTAATCTTCCCAGACGATAAGTCGAGATGGGATAAAGCAGATCAAGCAAGCACCAAGTCCAAACGGAGGCATCGATACAGACACTGACATAAGTTTCCCCCAGCAAGTCTAAACGGAGGCATCGATACGGACGCTCACAACATTTTCCCCAAGCAAGTCCAAACGGAGGCATCGATACGGACACTATTTCATCTTCCCCGGTGAGTCTAATCGGAGGCATCGATACAGACACCGCAACAGTTCCCCATGAAGTCCTAACGGAGGCATCGGAGTGGACATTGAAATAGAAATACCCTAGGGAGTCCTAACGGAGGCTTCAAGGCGGACAACCAAGATACCCTCACCAGTGGAATCAGAACCATAGGTGGAGACACTCACAAAAATCCCCAGTTGAATCAGAACCATAAGTGGAAGCACAACCAGTACTCACAAAAATCGCCAGTGGAATCAGAACCATAGGCGGAAGCACAATCGACCTCGCGAAAGCCCCGGTAGAATCAGAACCATAGGTGGTAACGCAAGCGAAAGCATTAGCAATAGAGACAAGCAAGCAAGCAACAGCAACCACAGGTGCAGGTAAAACTAACGCATTTGTTTTGCAGGTACCGGGTACTTTGGCTTTCGTTTTACGAGATTTTCTTCTCTACAAACTCAGCCAAAGTGGGAGCTTCTGTAGATACCTACATTTGTCCCTAGCCTAAGACGACCAATGATAAGACACCCCTTGCAACACATATGTCAAATTGAGAGAGCTAAGACCCTGACAGGCCCTAATAAAGGCAAATTTCCTTACACCGAGCATTTTTTCCAAGCACTTAGCACCTCAAAAAATAAGATTTAATTTCCAAACAATTTTAACTTATTTTTAAACATTTTTCTAGTTTTTTTCTGAATTTTTCTTAATTTTTCTAGGCATTTTTGCAATTTTTCTGAGTTTCCGACAATTTAATTAATTTCGCAATAATTAATTAAATTATCAACACAGCTGCAAAAATTACAAAATTTGAACAAAAAATACTACATTGTACAAGGAATTTTTACATATGTTTTCCATAATTTTTCAATTTATGGTTCAATATTTATGAATTTCTTAAGCAAAACACAAAACCGAGCGATACGGAAACTTCCGGAACCTCTCGGGGTCGTGGATTGCTGCCCAAGACAGTCCACATTCATCCCCCCAACCCCTCGTGCAAGTTAGCTTCCCGTGGAATTAACCGAGCTAAATAAGGAAAATTAGACCAGAAAAAGGGAGAAAAACATGGGCGTAATTACGCCCAGATTGGGCGCAATGACGCCCAGTTTTGGGCGTAATTACGCCCATTTTCCTTCCTTTTTTGGTCTTTTCCTATAAATACAAGCCTCCCTTGGCTCATTTCACAACTTTGGACGTTTGATGCACTTGCTATTCACTCTCTCACTCGTCCTCCTCTCTCCAAAACTCTCTCATACACTCACAAATACACATTCATACACTCAAATACACACAAACATTCATTCAAATACACACTTTTGCATTAGATCTAGGAGGTTCTAAGGGTTCTAATGCTCGATACGGGTTCCTAAGGGTCCAAAGCTACGTCATTGGTCTTCGACATCATGTTGCAAGGTAGGTTTGAGGCCAAAGTCTCAATTCTAAACACTCTTTTGCATGCTTGATTAGAAATTCAACTTTCTATGTAATTTTTCATGTAATATTGACTAACAAACTATTCGACATTCAAATTAAAAGCAACATTAAGGCATAACATTCAATTCCTCGTATGAGTGCTTGCATGCTTATCTCACACCATTAATATGCTGTAACAAAGACCAGCCAATTTCGTGTTTCACACCTAATAAGACAATTATGGACAACCGGCATTAAGCTCCTGGAATACGGAATTAACAACACATGCCATAACAAACTAGACACTATATGCATAGTATTCTGTTAAACAACCCGCCTAGTAACTTTGCATGCTTAGGGTTTAAAACGCAAATATGTTTGTTGTTGTCTTTTGGACAATGAACTCGTAACGACCGAGTAGAGGTCGCTAGATGCGGGGGGGGTGTTGTGCACTACTTCACCCTTACTCATGTCCCCTAATCAAGATCTGGTGCACTACCTAACATGGAGTCCTTCGCCATGCTTTATGCAATTATAGGCAAGGCTTAAACCGGGTTCCGCAGCTTCCCGAAAGAAGTGCGGTGGCGACTTCCTCTACTCGTTTCGAGTATAAACACACAACTGAAGGCATACTCACACTATGCAAAAGCAAGAATTCAATTCTGGCAAACAAACCGAGCCACCCATTAAATTGTACCCCCAGGAGTTGAGGGACCGGACTCGGTCCAGCTCGGTGACGCCCTGGCGCCCGTACATCTGTGTTCCCATCGCTTGAGGTCCCTCATAGGCATTACCCTGTGCATGTGACCCCTGCCCCCAGCGGTTACTCTGAGGAGGATGCATTTGGTAAGAATAAGCCTGGAGTTGATAACCCTAATTCCCAGTTTGTGGAAAGTGAGTGGGTTGTGGTGGTTCATGAGTAGCAGGATATGTACTTTGAGGAATAGGTCCATTAGTTGCAGTTTGAAAACCACCATTAGTGAGAAATACCCCTCCAGTTGCATAACTGTTTGCTCCAGTTGCATTCCCAGGTTGTTCCTGTGGGTGAAACGGTTCCCATTGACGTCGTCAAAGGGATTGAATTAGAAGCCAAAGGAACAGAAGAAGGTCCAGGATCACCATGACTATAGCCTGACTCATAGCCTAACCTTGGTCTTTCCTCTCTCCTCTGACTCCTTTTCCCTTCATTGGCATCTCGAAGAGGGATACTCCTTGATACTGTCTAGAAAGGCGGATGGACGTTAGTTCCCATCACAGTGCTTGTTCTAGGATAACCCAAGGGTGGTTCCTCCCTAGGATTTTCGACAGTTATTCCTGAACTTTTGGTGGTTAACAAATTCATCAACCGTTCATTCAGCTGATTATGCTTCTCCACTAAAGATTCCAACCGAGTAACTACCTCAGTAGCAACCGCCTTAGATAACGCCACGTTAGTAGCATTCAACGTCTCGTTGATATCCAATATAATCCTATCCACCTATTTGGTAGTGGGAGCCAACGTTCTGCAACTCGGCGGTTATCACCCTAGCAGTTTCATGTACCATACCTCGGTAGAGATTGTTGAACTGTTCCCTGTGGTTTTCCTTCAAATCTTCCAAAAGGCTTGTAATAATATCCACGTATCGTGTGTATATTGAATTGAGCAAACCCTTGGCTGAGGATAATTGATCTTCCCCCCTGTTTAGGTGCAAATCGTCCAGTCTTTGCGCTTGATGCTCGCTTTGCTCAAGAGGAACAAGATCTTCAACAAATTGTTGTTGCACAACAGTTTCTAAATTACCAAGATCTTCCAGTGGGTTTTCAAGATTTTTAATCGGATGAATTACCATCCTCTTGATTAGGTGTTAGTTTGGGTTGCAACCCGTTGAGTTAACTGAACTATTTTCAACCTGAATTGAAATAGCCTGAACTGAAAGTGACCCGTAACCTGAAAGTGACCTGAACTGTTTGTAACCTAAAAAATACTAACCTGAACTGAACTGAACCGAACCAAAATTAGCCTGAACTGAAGTTGACCTGTAGCCAAACCGCTAATACTATGAACAAACCTGAACTGAATCGAATTGTCACCAATAACCCATTGAAGAATTGAAAGTTAACTGAACCAAACTGTTATCAACCGGTTACATAATTAAACCCGAACTGAAATCAACCCAAACTATTTGAAACGTATTATCTAATTTTGTAATCACTTGCATAATTTGTCTAATTTACAATATATAGTTTATAACAATATAACCCTAAAATTAAACACTCAACAAACCAAACAATTCATATAGCTTCAATGTTAAAACATCTTATTAGATAAAGAGTTCTACCTTATGCTTCTAATCTTCACAACTAAGAACACGTTGTACTACAAGTAATAACCTACAAACTATTAAGTAAAGAAAATACCTAATACAAGAATATTAATAAATTAATATTTAATAAATTGAAATCATTCAAAAACATGATCAACATAGGAAAACGCGACAATATAATCAAGTTTGATAATAACCTGATTACAAACCGAGAGTAAACCGCTCGTCGGAGCTAACCGAACAACTCGATCTGTTTTCGAACTAAACTGATTTCGTCCCGACCGCTAACATCATGAGACCGAATTGAACTGCTCCCAAAAAAGAAGGAAACTGTTTGGCCCGTTACTGTAGACACCTAAAAATGTCTCCCCAAATTGAATAGCCAGTGAGGAAAAGTATGATACTTCGAATTAGAAGTCGACTTTGAAAGTTGCGACAAAATCCATAAACCACAAACCACGTCCATCAAACCATATCCATTTGCACCAGATGAATTAAAGTTGAGCTTGAAATTATACGCCGAGAGCATAAAAAAATAGGCGGAAATCACTTATTTTAATTATTTTCCATTTTTAGGCCTTTTTCTTTATTTTTAGGATTTTATATAATATTGTTCATAGGTCATTTTTCTGAGTCCGCCAGTATTTTTAGATTATTTTTCTGATTTTTCTATGATTTTTATAAGTTTGCGAAATGATTTTCAAAAATAAATAAAATTCAGAAATTCTAAGAAAAGTCTGAAAATACAAGAATAATCCGGAACATTCTAGAAAGCCAAAACTTAATCTCCAAGTAATTGGATTAAAAGATAAACCGGATAAAAGATAAATTCGAAACTGCATATTAGATCTAGGAAAAAACGAATAAAGAAAATGGAGGATAGATAGAACTTAATTAAGTATACGCTGAGTGACGTGGCAAGCCACGTCACTACCACCGTATATACGGTTGGTAGTGCCGTATATACGGCACATATGACCGTATATACGGTCATATGTACCGTATATACGGTTCTCCAAACTGTATATACGGTAATATACTGCTTATCTTTTTTTCAGTTTTATCTATCTTTCTTTCCCAAACGCCTATAAATACATGCTCTTGGTGCCTATTCGAGCATCAGTTTTCAATCAGCTTTTAATCAGTTACGATTCACAAGTTCTCCAAGGCTTAAGATAATTCAAAGCTCTCTTTAAACTCTCTCTCACACAAATTACTCACAAAAAACACAAATCGCTCGCGACATTCAAGCAAATCCAAGGTCCTCGAATCTATCGTAACTTACGGAGTCGCTTCCTTTGCGAATCTTGGTACACAATTCTGAGGCTATTCAATCAAACTCTCTCTTCCTTTATTTAAACTTTAATATTTTTATGCTTTTAAGTTTCAATCATATAAATATATTCGTTCGATATCGTTTTCGCTTTCCATAATTGATTTAATTGCAATTGTCAATGCTAACGATTTCTTTTGTTTTGATTAGTGACTCGATTGGAAGCATAGCTTTGAAATACTAACCTTTGTTTCTTTTGTGATTATAGCAATCCAAGGTAAGATTAATTTGGTAATTCGAGTTATCTAATATGACATATTGATCATTATTACGCATGTATTTCTGTTTATGCATGAGACACCTTTTGATTGCTTAAACAAGACTGGAAATTGTTAGATCACATTAAATTCAGATTAATCATAGAACGGATTTTAAGCGCCTTATTAATTTGATTAATTTGAAGTGATCACAACAATTAGGTTAGGTAGTGATATGTGCATAATAGAAACTCACATTTTGCTAGTAATTTAAGGTTAGAGCGCTACCTAAAGATGATATTGCTAAGTTGTTTGCATCCAATGATTATGATTGAATGGAATTACAATGAGACCAAGTAGAGGCCGCTACATGCGGGCGGATTGGGTCAAAGATTCTTTCCGTACCATGTCCTCGAACCCACGACTTGGTTAATGGATCAGACAGTGGGGCCATTGATTTGGCACCAATGTTTCGGGCGTCCGTGATTAACCTGTATAGGCACGGTGGCGATTCCCCACTCGACAACACTCCCCCAACGCACTCACGTGCGGGATTCGTGGCTTAAGCCCACGAACACACATCTCCGTGGACCCGGGCCCCGAGAGGGACCCGGACCGACGTCCACAAAATGGCGACTTCACTGGGGATAATCACCGTTAGGTGAAGTGGACAGACTTGAAAGTCTCATAATTCCATCATTATTTTCATTGGATTTTGCATGTTGTATGTGACCCTCTGAATAGGGTCGCGCCTTAGGTTCCTTGGTCTCAATATGGGCATGTTCTATGCTCGAGACTTCCTTAAAGGGGGATACTACCTTGGTTGCATGTGGTTAATGGATCACATGGCTAAGGCAAGTCATATCCCGCCCATGCCGCGTGTGCACGTGTTACTGGATGCGTGTACATAAGAGGTAACTCGGCCATACATCACTAATGGCTAGTGGTGAAATTGGACCCAGCTCTACCTTTAGGCATGGTATACTCTCAGACTTAACCAAGCCGACCGCTAGCACTATTAGGTCCGGACTTTAGGAGGACTTGAATTTGTGAATCATGATTGATATGTGCCTAGGACTTTTTAGCCTTGTACGTTAGGATTCATATGTATTGGACTTGACCCATCACACAAGCATATAGATCATGGCCATCTTTAGTTAGACATAGGATTGAACATGCATCATTCATATTTTGTAAAAGGCCATCATTTGCCACGAAAAAAAAGAGCGAAAAAAAAAAGAAAAAAAAGAAAAAAAACGAAAAAAAAGAGACGAAACAAAAGAAACGAAAAAAAAGAGACGAAAAAAAAAGACGAAAAAAAAAAGGAGAGAAAAAAATCGTGGAAAGGATGGCCATGCATTCATGTAGTTTTAATTCATGCATTTAGGAAGGTGGCCATGTTAGGACATCCATAGAGTCTTTCAGTCAAACGAAGCATCGTATTAATAGGAAGTCTTGCCGCATGACAGAGTTCAACATTGAGCGCCCTGCTTGGGTTCGTGACACAAATCAAAGGTTAGTTCGTAATCAAGTCGACCACTCAGACGATCTTCCTCCTCCTGAAGAAGAGTCAGAGACGACACTGTTCACCATGGATGACCCGAAACTCAAGGAACTCTACAAGACTGTTGAAAACCTAGCTACAATGGTCACCGACCTCTCTACTAAGGTCAACAATGGCGGAGGCGCTTCCTCTAGCGCTATGGTCAAAAGCATGGAAAAACGCATCAAGAAACACATGGATGGAGCTACTTACTATGAGAATCTGGACAATGAAATCTCGACTACAACTAAGCTTCCTGACAAGTTCTATGCAAATGATCTCTCGCAATTTCAGCCCACTGATGATCCACGCTTCCATCTCAAGGCCTTCAAGGCTACTCTGGGACTCAAAGGAATTGATTTAGCTCTGTACCAAAAGATCTTTCCGCTATCACTTGCTCCAATATGCCAAAAATGGTTCTTTTCCCTATCTGAAAAGGAAACCGAAACGTGGGAGGACGTAGCTATTGCTTTTATGAACCGTTACAAGGGAAACATTCGAACTCAAGCATCCATTCGTGAACTTGAAATTCTGAAGCAAGGAGAGAAAGAGGGGTTCACGGCTTTCCTCTCTAGATGGAGACAAGCAGCGGCACAACTAGTGCACACTCCACATGAATCAGAAATGGTTAAGATTTTCATATCAAATTTGCAACCAAGGTACAAGAATCACCTTCGATACATCGGCCTCGAGACTTTTGACAAGGTTTACCACATTGGCATAGCCATTGAGGATGACTTGTTGAAAGAAGGTGGTACCAATACCAAGCCCAAGTGGAGTAATAATAGGAAAGACAACTCTAATTCGTCAAATAATGTCTCCGCACTTCAGGCTTCCTCGGGCTACCCAAAGAATCAAAGCTTTAAGCGCCCAAGACGTGAGTACTATCCTTTGGGTATGACTTATGACCAAGCACTTGAACGTCTCCAAGGTCAGGGAAAAATCGCACCAATTGGCCCAACACCTGATCCAGAAAAACCATCGAAAAGATGGGATCCCTTGAAATATTGTAAGTATCACCGAGGAAGGGGTCACACAACTGAAGAATGCTACAAGTTAAGGGATCTAATCCAGGATATGATCGAAGATGGAAGGCTCCCACTTCCTCCTGGTGCAAAGAAGCCAAACATCACATCAAACCCTCTTACTACTCTCATGATTTCCCTTAATGAAGAGGAAGTGTTTGATCCTGCTACTCTCATTTGTCCAATAGGTCAAACAATTGATGTCCCATTGCTTCTCAATGACACTTTTGTTAATGGTCTATGGGGTGACGAAGATGAAGATGAATACCTTGAAAACGTCGCAACTCATCAAACCATGACAGGAGAAAATCTTGAAGAAGGATTAGGTGACCAAGACATCACTAAAACCCATGCTGATGTGCAGTTACTTACCAGAAGTGGGCGCGTACTCAACCCCACTCCGCAACCAAATGCTGATGACATTCCTATTATTCCACCACCAGAGGAGAATCCAATCATCAAGCAACTCAAGAAAACAAAGGCCGAATTGAATGTTTGGCAATTAATTGTCACTTATAGAAGTCATCGTGAAGCACTCCTCAAGGCACTTACTGATATTAATGTATCAAACGAAACAACTCCGGAAGAGTTAGTTAGCTTCGTGACTAGCCCCGCTGCTTCACCCTACTTAGTATTTTCTGATGATGATTTGCCTCCTGAAGGGCCCCACCACAACAAAGCCCTACACATTACTGTAACCTGCAGGCAATTCAACATACCCATGACTTTAGTAGACAATGGAGCCGCCGTCAATGTTTGTCCATTAAGGACTGCTCAAAAGCTCGGAATTTCGATCGAAGATCTTTAGGCGAATAGTTAAACCATCCGCGCTTACGACAATTCAAGGAGACAAGCATTGGGTCTCGTCTGGCTCAACATTGCTACCGGCCCAGTAGAGAAACGGACGAAATTCCATGTAATGGACATCAAGACCCCTTTCAATCTACTACTTGGACGTCCTTGGCTACACGAATTAGGAGCAGTTGCCTCAACCTATCATCAGAAGGTCAAATTTCTACTCCATGGCACTCCAGTAGTTATTGATGCTTCTCCTATGAAGATTCAAGCAATAGACAAGTCTACTTTACAAGTCCAACACGACAACGAAGAGGAAGAACTTTGGGGGTTTTCGGCTTCAATGATTGAAGAATCTTCTTATGATGCTAATCTTACTATCCATACTATACTCAGGAAACAAGGTTACTTCCCAGGAATGCCCTTAGGGTCCAACAAGAAATATCCTATCCTTCTCTTTGACTTGCCCCAAAAGAATGACAAGTTTGGATTGGGTTACTTACCCACCAAGGAAGAAATAAGGGAGCAAGCACTAAAATATGCCTCCTTAAAGAAGAATGAGCTAAATAATGAACCCTTGCTTCCCCCATATGAGCTCACTCTTAATGGACGTTTCGTGCGAGATGAGGAAAGGTTTCCAAGCTTTGGTTTCCCTGAACCTTTCCTAACTCTTGATGGAAAGAGGTATCCAGGACTCGAAATTTTTCAAGACTGTGATTTTATTGAAGACAGGGTTAACAATCCGGTCAAAAATACATCACCTGTCATCGATGGCATGGGAATGGGCGTACTTTTGGGCATGGAAAAGGAAGAAAATACAGATAACCAACAAGTGATGAGCTCGGGATCCTTCGACCAAATCAAGCTGATCACTCCAACTAGCAACGTTGTTAAAGGATGGCGCAAGACTCTGAAGATCACCACACCAGACGGCCGCAAGTTTCGATTCGTTGTAGGAGAAGGTCAAATGTACGATGAACATGAGTCTGAAAAAGAGTCTGAGTCTGAGTCTAGTCTTAAGCCTAGGGGGTCTAATGTTAGTAAGGTCAAGGACAGTCTTAGGTTTCCTATCGAGTCAAAAAATGCTCTCTCAGCCTCACCTGAGGCTTCTGTTTTTGATGCTATGATTTCTGAATATAATAAGACTATGCCTTTTGCTTACTCTTTTCCTTCTCTTGACTGCTTTAATTCCGAAACTATTGAAAATGAACAAAATGATAACGAACTCATAAATGCAATGGAAGAACATGAGCAAAGAAATCCCGTTATAGAAGACACCGAAGAGGTTGACATTTCAAACAACGGGGAACCACAAATGGTTAGAATAGGTCTCAGCCTTAGTGTTGTGGAAAGGACACAATTAATTGAGACGCTAAAAGAATACAGGGACGTGTTCGCGTGGTCTTACAAGGATATGCCGGGAATCGACCCAGAAATTGCCGAACACACCATACCACTAGTTCTAGGGGCAAAACCTGTCAAGCAAAAACTACGAAGAATGAAACCAGACATAGCGCTCAAGATCGAAGAAGAGGTAGTCAAGCAATTAGAAGCAGGCTTCATCAAAACCGTTCACTACCCGGAATGGATCGCCAATGTGGTGCCAGTTATGAAAAAGAATGGAAAAGTTCGAATGTGTGTAGATTTTTGCGATCTCAACAAAGCAAGCCCAAAGGATGACTACCCTTTGCCCCACATAGACATCCTGGTGGACAACACTGCCAATCACGCCTTGCTATCATTCATGGATGGGTACGCAGGGTACAATCAAGTAAAGATGGCCGAAAAAGACATGGAGAAAACGACCTTTATCACACCATGGGGAATATTTTGCTATACTGTCATACCTTTCGGTCTAAAGAATGCAGGAGCCACTTATCAACGCGCTGCTACTACCCTTTTGCATGACATGATGCACAAGGAAGTAGAAGTATATGTTGATGATATGATAGTAAAAGCAAAAGAACGAGAGGATCACGATGCTGTCCTAAGGAAATTCTTTGAAAGACTTCGAAAATATAAAGTGAGGCTCAATCCAAAGAAGTGCGCATTTGCAGTGACCTCAGGCAAGCTCCTTGGATATGTCATCAGCAGTAGGGGCATTGAGATCGATCCCTCAAAAATCCAAGCCATAATGTCTCTCAAGCCACCAGCCAATGAAAAGGAAATTCGTGGATTTTTGGGTCGCCTGCAGTACATTAGTCGGTTCATATCCAAACTCACTATGGTATGTGAACCCATCTTTCGCAAGCTCAAGAAAAACGAACCTACAGTATGGGATGATGATTGTCAACAAGCTTTTGACAAAGTGAAGGGGTACCTCTCAAACCCGCCTGTCCTCTTACCTCCTGTGCCAGATTTGCTGCTACGGCTCAACCTCACTGTCACACAAACTGCTGCAGGGGCTATGCTCGCTCAAGAAGTCGAAGGAAAGGAGAATGCAATATATTACTTGAGTAAGAAATTCCTAGAATATGAAACGAGATACTCAAGCACTGAAAAACTTTGTTTAGCACTGGTGTGGGCTATAAAGAAATTACGGCATTATCTTCTTACTCATACAGTTCACATTGTTTCAAAAGCCGATCCGTTGAAATATCTCTTGGAAAAACCCGCTATGAACGGACGATTATCTAGGTGGGTGGTGATGCTTTCAGAGTTCGATTTAAAGTATGTATCTCAAAAGGCCATCAAAGGAAGCATCGTTCCAGAATTTCTAGCTACCTCACCAGGCGAAGCAGAACCTGAAGACTTCGAATTTCCTGATGAAGATCTACTAATGACAGAAGACGGGGCATGGTCCTTATACTTTGATGGATCCTCCAATCAAAAAGGATGCGGCGTAGGCATACTTCTGGTATCACCAGAAGAAGAGCACACACCGATTTCCGTAAAGTTAGACTTCTATGTTACAAATAACGCTGCTGAATATGAAGCCTGTATAATACTAGAAGCAGCTGTAGCACTTGGAGTGGAAAAACTAAGAGTATACGGGGATTCATCTCTCATCATCAACCAAATTTCCGGAAAATGGAAAGTCAGGAGCGAAAGTTTGGCACCATACCAAGCACATCTAGAAACGATAGCTCAAAACATCAAGGAGGTAAAATATACATATCTTTGCCGAGAAGATAACCACTTCGCGGACGCTTTAGCTCGTTTAGCTTCAATGATTAGAATTCCGAGCTCATTAACTCACATGCCATTAGTCATCGAAAGACGACAAGCTCCAGCACACATTAATGCCATAGATGATGAAACGCAAAACCCTTCACCAACAGAAGAAGACAGGCCTTGATATTCACACATTTTAAAGTTCTTGCAAAATAATGAATACCCTCCCTACGCATCAAAGAAATCTCAAAAGGCCATAAGGCGCCTGGCCTCTCAGTTCGTTTTACAAGGAGGGGAACTATACAAGAAGGGCTATCATGGTCGCATGTTGACTTGCATCACACAATGGGACGCCAAAGCAGTCATGTTCCATGTACATGCAATAGTATGTGGCACACACATGAGCGGGAAAATGTTAGTAAGGAAGATCATCACACTTGGATACTTTTGGATGACAATGGAAAAAGATTGCCACGACTTCGTTAAACGATGTGACACTTGTCAAAAGAACGCGAACTTACAACATGTGCCACCGTAGCTACTTTACACCTTCACTTCTCCTTGGCCATTCTCAACTTGGGGAATTGACATAATTGGCAAGATCACACCTCCAGGGCAAGGTGGGCACGAGTTCATCCTAGTTGCCATTGACTACTTCACAAAATGGGTAGAAGCAGCCTCCTACGCAACACTACAGGCTAAACATGTGGCAAAATTCATTGAGACAAACATTATTTGTCGCTTTGGAGTACCACATGAAATCATTAGCGATAATGGCACACACTTCCAAAAAGAATGCGCCGATTTGCTCGCCAAGTATAAAATCCAACATCATAGGAGCCGTGGAAGCTGCAAACAAGAACAGAAAAACAATCATTGCAAAGATGACTGAGACTTACAAGGATTGGCCTCATAAGCTTCACTTCGCTCTTTGGGGATATCGAACTTCAATAAGGACTTCCACATGATATACCCCCTTCTCTTTGGTTTATGGAACCGAAGCTGTTCAAACAATTGAGCTAGAAATACCATCGCTTCGGGTCGTGTTGGAAAGCAAAGTCCCTGAAGCCGAATGGGCCCGCGCAAGGTATGATGAGTTGGTACTTTTGGACGAAAAACGTCTCTCTGCTTTGCATAATGTACACACATATCAACAGAGGATCACAAGACATTGCAATAAAGGCGTCAAACCTCGAAACATCAAAGCAGGCGATTTGGTCTTAAAAGCGTTAAGGAAGAATGTTCTAGATCCCCGCGGGAAATTTCGTCCGAATTGGGCCGGACCCTACATCGTCGAAAGTATCTTATCAGGAGGTGCAGTGCAATTGCAAGACATGAATGGCGATGAGTTTGCAAGCCTCACCAACTTAGATCAACTCAAGAAATACTACATCTAAGTGAATACCTAAGGGCGCCACAAAAAGGCTAGGCTTACTACTTTGCTAAAACGTTGTCTTAATGAACTACGAGAGGCCTGATTCCACATTGGATACGTAGGCAACTTCTTTGAAGTGCGGCCCCTTTAACAACAAAACCCCCATTTTCCCCTTTGGTTATATACACAAGATTTAATAGTTGTAATTATTTGCAAATTTGTAAATATTTATAAGGAAAAATTGACAATAGAGGTCTAAACTTTGGGCGATAATTTTTAAAAGGTTTGAACTATTGATTAACCTGTGTAGGTCCCAACTTTATGGGGTCTTAACTTTTAGCGGGCCTCGGTGACTTAAAACTAACGATTTTTTTTAAAATCTCACCTAGTTCCTACTTCCCTCCCTCAATTAACCCTTCTGGTGTGACCAAAGTTTTACAAGTTATAACCTATTAAGCCAGTTTCAAGTCACTACGGCCCGCTAAAAGTTAATACCCCCTAAAGTTGGGACCTACACAGGTTAATCAATAGTTCAGACCTTTTAAAAATTATCACCCAAAGTTGAGACCTCTATCGTCAATTTTTCCTATTTATAAATAATGGCAAATATATAAATGTTTATAAAGCAAATGAAATTCAACTACTCAATCTTAACAAATGAGTTCAAAGTAAAAACATGAATGATATGGCGCACAAACAATAAATTAAAGCAGTCAATCTTTCTTCTCCTTCTCACTTGAAACATCCTCATTCTTTTCAACATCACTTGCATTAGTCACTTTCTCATTTGAAGGAGTCTTCTTCACTCTCCACTTCTTCGACATGGTCTTCTTTGGCATAGTCTTCTTCGGTTTTTCCACATTAAGTAGACCCAATCGACTCCAAACGGGAGCAACCTTAGGACCGAGTCTGTCCTTGACTGTGCTAGCATTATTCCTTTCTGATCGCTTAGGGGTAGGTTCATATGAAGTTTCAGACTCTGAGGGTCGTTTTCTATTCAAGTCCTTTCTCTCCGCAACTCTGTACTCAGCACGAGCCGTTGCGTTGTTAGTTGACATCCACTTCTTGTAAAATCGAGAGGTCGTTGCATCGCAATCATCCAAGTCTAACACATCAAGCTTAGGTTGAGCCATCCAAAAGTCGCCCCATCGCTTCAGAGATCGGCTTACAATGGACTGATTGGCAGGTCTAATAGTATCACGATCCGGGATCACTTGCTTCCTACCATATTGTCTCATCAGTCTTGCAGGGAAGTAAGAAGTCAACGTCCATAATCCGCTAATCGTCAAGCCTTCTCGATCGTCAGAAGTCATCATTCTTTCAATGTGCCACCATGGGACGACCCAACGAATATGGAAATCTTTGTTCGCAAAGTATTGGGCCCATCCATCATCAGAGCGGGACGTATACAACCTTTTGCGAGTACAATAGCTCTTAGTGTTATAAGACTCCATGTTTTCGGGAGATGCAATCAAGGTCAAACGCTCCATCAACCATATCTGCCAATAACACGTAACACATTATAAAGCATATGAAAAACAGGAAATTACTACTTTAATTAACGAAATTAAAGAATGTGATATTACCTGCAATATATAAAGACAGCAAGTCATCGGAGCGCTCGGATCTTTCTTAAGATCGTCCAAAGCAAGCAACAATTCTCCGCAACAAAGCAAAGAAGGAGAACGCCCAACCTCACATTGTTCAACAATAGCAATAACAGGGGCGAAACCGTAATTTTCTGACTTGTGAGGGAAAAGATAATGACAAAACAAACAAAAGATGAGAGCCCTTCTCCTATGAGCCGAACTAATACGCCCCATCGTTCTGAAGTGGTTGATAAGTTTGAGTAAATTCACTTCATGGCCATGAACAAATTCAGAAATTTTACGGCTCTCAAGCCCCAAAAAGTTCTCAAAGAATTTAAAGAAAAATTCAGACAAGTTGGGGGAACATGGAGGAAGATCATTAGGCTAACCAATAATCGCACTAATCTCCTCGGGCAAAGGAGTAATTTCATTGTTATTAAAGCAAAAAGAGTGCGTTTGAGAATTCCAAAACTTTATTGCGGCGCACAAGAAGGACATGTCAAGCTGCACTAACCTTAAGTTCAAGAGGATACCGCAATGGTGATCACGAATCTCACCTTTGGAAGAGTTGGAGAGGTCGCGAATCCAAGAGTCAAGAGCAAAACTTACGTTACGAGCCATGACGAGTTTTAGAAGAAGCCTAGAGTGTTTATGCAAAGTGGGAAATAATCGCAAGGCTGCAAGTCTATTTATAAGAATAAAAAGTCGGTTTTTTGGACTTAAAAGATAGATATAAGCGGTTTGGAACAAAGATACGGAACAAGATAGATATAAACAGAGCAAGATAGGAAGCAGAGCAACCGTATATACGGATCAGTGGGTCGTATATACGGTTGCCCTTACCGTATATACGGCAGGCATAGCCGTATATACGGAAGGCCTAGCCGTATATACGGCTACTTCCCCTCTCTCCCACGTGTCAGATGACGTGGCTAGACAACTTGGCATTCTTTCGTCTGTTTTCTGCAGCAAATACGAGGGGTTTATACATGTTCCTACGCTCGTATACGCCATAACAAAAAGTGAGAATCTCATACGTCGCTCCAAACTACCAAGACAAGACCACGGCGGGTAGATTACAATGATACGATGCTACGTTTGACTCAAACTGTCGGTTGTGTTTCTTTGTTTTTTTTAGGGGAAGAGAGTCGATACCTCCTTTGCATCACAAAGTTCATTGCATAAAATTCACACGAAATCCATACATCACATAAAGTTTGCATACACATCACACACAACCCATAGAACTTTGTAAGTACAAGGCTGAAAAATGTCCAAAGAGTTCTCAGTCCCTTGATCACCACCAACACCTCCATGAGTACCGCCACCATAACCGTCCGGAGTCGGAAACATCGGCATCCACAGGTAATACATCGGCACGTGAGGCATCTGGCTAGTCGAAGCCCCGGAGGATGTGGGCATCATAGGAAATCCGGGAACGAACGGCTGAAAACCAGGATAAGGCGCAGGCGGAGACTGAAAGGAGGGCATGAACTGTGTCTGAGGTCGAGACTGAGGCACAGGTTGAGGCATGAACTGGGGCGCCGGTGTGAACTGTTCAAAATTCCAGATGAGAACAAGCAAACAAGAGTTCAAAACCATTCAAAATGAAGAACACAAAAGACTACTTACCGAACGAGCTCGCTGAGTACGAAGGTTCCATTTCAGAGAATCGACTAATCTGAGTATGCGCTCCGATCCAGCTCGGTTAAACTGAAAAATGACAAATGTTAATTCGGTAAAACGGACAAGTGTTGGGGTCAAGGCCAAAGAAACTTACTCCTGAGAAGTCTGGAGGCAAGGAACGGGTAGCATGCCATTCTGACTCCGGAGCCTCGTCCAAAAGCTCACGTACACGACCAGATGGACCCTCGTAACTGATCGTAAGGTCAGCAAAGGGAACCTCACCATCCGCAAAGTTGCTCTGCAGAAGACGTTCTGAGATACTTACTACAAGACAAAACATGTGGAAAATTCAAGTTGAGGAAGAGCATACCCTAGGACGGTCGACAAGCCTGACCGGTGGAACAAGGCGAGGGAGTAGCTCCTCCGCATAAGACGGGTCCTCAAGCAACAAGATCGCATAGCTAACAACCTCATATGAATCCTCGCCCAAGGCACTCTCAAGGTCTGAACTCATCATCAACGCAGGAGGATCCATAGGGACCACAAAGTAATCTCGAGCGTATTGCCTCACAACTCGCTCACCAAGATACAATACAGACGCGGCCGGAGTCTCGAACACTCGACGAGTGGCTGTCAACTCCCTCGCCCGGGCAATGCTGCGCGGAGCTTTGATGCCAGCAAAGGGACGAAAATGCACCTATGGTCAACAGACATGGGAAAGTCATAAAAAAAGGGGTCATACACAAAATCAAGTAAAGAACAATAAGCGCGTATGCAAGCTCACCTCAGCCTCTGTCATTTCCCTAATCTTTCTACGAGTTTTCGCCAGAGCATCTTGAGGCCTAAGATGAGCTCGAACATCCCAAAGCTTGGCAGCAGGATATTGTAGAGCCTTAGGAGGGCTGGGGGCTAAAGGACGCAAGTAAGAATAAGCCCACAGCTGCAGAAATGTTCCAAG
Organism: Beta vulgaris subsp. vulgaris; assembly: GCF_026745355.1. Lineage (NCBI taxonomy): Eukaryota > Viridiplantae > Streptophyta > Magnoliopsida > Caryophyllales > Amaranthaceae > Beta > Beta vulgaris. The sequence goes on along the minus strand of NC_079210.1, from coordinate 14,536,789 downwards.
AGAAGTCAGCAAGACAATCAATACAACCAAAAAATGCGAATTGAACATTGCATAAATGTATACCTCGATCACTCGCCACGGGCCCGAGATAGACACATTGACAGAATTGTCCAGCTGACGGCAAGTCTTCCTCATGCTCAAAAGCAACTGAGCATAACTCAAGCCTGCCCAGTTGTATTGCGCAGCCATGCCCAGGTCCGTCAAAGAAGCCAAATATCGAAGATGGCAACTAGTATCAACTCCGGCATCAGGGACTAGAAAGCTGTTCACCATCAACAAACAAATAATACGGGCTCGCTGCTCATCAGTCGTCTCAGGAATGCTAAACCCCTCCAACAAAGTACTAGGCCGAATAGTCTTAAGCCCTTTCGAAATGGTAGCAATAGGCCCTCTCAAGGCAATCAACTCCTCTGAACCTGTCACTAGGCTCTCATCAATAACGACAGGCTTATCGGTAAAGACTAATCCTGTCAACATTTGGAAGTCAAAGGGGGTAATGGTCATTTCACCCCAAGGGAAGTGAAACGTGTTGGTAGTATCCCAAAACCACTCCAACAGTGCCAAGACGAAGGGGTGAGGAGCCCTATCCCAAGTCAACGCCTTAAGAGCGTCCAAGAACCTGCCAAATCCGGCGCCCCTAACAAGTTTCATGAATCTTTCCTCCGACAAAACATCCTCGTCGAAGAAGTTTACCACCCCCTAGAGGTGACCGTACCCTCGCAACGTATAGTTGTCCTACGAAAACAAAGGAGTCTCGATAAACAACGTATATGCAAAACAGTTCAACAAAAACAAGAGAAAGACACTTACAATCCCAGAAAGAGGACGATTGGAGATATGGTTCTCCCTATAACACCATAATTGATCAGGAGACCAAGCAGGACATCTCCACTTGTTCCTACGTCTAGAGCAACGTGAAGCTTCCTCAGCTCCATGTACCATTGCAGGAGAATTCGACATCCTACAAGCATAAGGCCATTACATCAATGAGCCACACAAAGGTGTTAACAACAACCACGCAAGGCAAAAAGAGGGTGTCCATATCCCATTCTCATCCAAATACATTGCATAAATAACTTTAGAATAAAGTTCTAAGATTATTGTGTAATGAAAACCGATCAACAAAGGCATGCATAAACTCTCGAATTTAAGAAAGCTCAAAACATATACATTATGCATTTAGTTCTTGAACAAACTTTTTGAATTAAAGCATAGTGAAAATGTGCAAGACTAGAGCTTTGGCTTGAAGATGAACTTCTATCAATGGCTAAGAATCAATTCGACTCAAAGTAGGCATGATTATCATCCAAAGATACACTACTTTCAATCAAGGGCAAGCAAGAATCAAGCCAAAATCAAGCAAGGAAATTCGACATTCACCATCTCAAGCTAAGAGGAGTTGAGTTTCATGACAAAGGCTAGCATGAGCGCACAACAAGAACACAACAAACTCAAACAATAACAAGTGCAAACACAAGCCAATTCAACACAAATTTATCAAAAATCAAAAAGCCCCAAATTGACAAACCCTAGACCATATTTTCGCACAAATTGAGAGGGAATTAGAGATAAACATACCCAAATTGTGTGAGAAATCCTCAAGGGAATGAAAGAAAAAGCAAGGAAGTTGAATTCAAGAGAGATGTGGAGATGCTTGGATGAGAGGAATGCTCCAAAAAGCTTAACAATGCTCGCAACAAACAACAAATGAGCAAGGAGACTCGGCCAAGAGGAAATAAAGCACTCAAATACAGAGGATAAGCTACAAGAAGAGCCGTATATACGGCAAATTGAACCGTATATACGGACAATCAAACCGTATATACGGTTCAAGCAGTCGTATATACGAATGAAGCTGACTGGGCAGCCACGTCAGCTCAGCCTGAAACCACATCCTGCACCTCTCGCGCACGATTTCAACCTTCTAACGGCTATTCTATTTCGCGGGAATTCAAAACAAGCTTTTGAAATACTCACCAAATCGCCAAAACACCATTTTTCACAACAAAATTACCAAATTACCCCTTTCACACATACATGCCTATACGGCGTTCATCGCTATACGCGATTATTGCTATACACCACCATTTCTTTCACTCATACATGCCTATACGGCGTTCATCGCTATACGCAATTATTGCTATACACGATTATTGCTATACATTTTCACTCATACATGCCTATACGGCGTTCATCGCTATACGCAACTACTCATCATACACTCATACATGCCTATACGGCGTTCATCGCTATACGCGATTGTTGCTATACACAACTACTCATCATACACTCATACATGCCTATACGGCGTTCATCGCTATGCGCGATTGTTGCTATACGCGACTACTCATCGTACACTCATACATGCCTATACGGCGTTCATCGCTATGCGCGAATGTTGCTATACGCAACACTCTTCCCGACAAGCCAAGGTCAGCCATAGGGAAAGCCTCCTGAAGAACGACGCGCTTCTCAAGGAATCCACAAAGCCAAGATCAGCCAACGACGATTAGACCACAGCAGATGATCTTAACATGCAACAGTTGGACCGTTGCAGTCAACTTCAGCCCACAACAGTTAGACTGTTGTCAACAACCTCAACACGCAACAATTTGACCATTGAAGATAACCTTAACCTACAACGATTAGACCAACGTAGAAGATTTCCAGCTCACAACAGCTTGACCGTTGTGGACGACCATATTTCTCCTGAAAAGCCAAGGTCAGCCGTAAGGAGAAGATCGCCCGAGGATCCAAGCGCTTCCGAGGGAACACAACTGCATGGGGCGCGGTAACAGGTAAAACTAACCGTTGTTTTGCAGGTACCGGCGTAACAGGGTGATTCAAGATCGCAGAACGTCTTGAATTATCCTCCGTCACGAATCAAATATTTTGACTTTCGTCTATATGAGAACAAGTTTCTCTCCAGACTTAGTCAAAGTGGGGGCTTCTGTAGACACCTAAATATGTCTCCCCAAATTGAATAGCCAATGAGGAAAAGTACGATACTTCGAATTAGAAGTCGACTTTGAAAGTTGCGACAAAATCCATAAACCACGTCCATCAAACCATATCCATTTGCACCAGATGAATTAAAGTTGAGCTTGAAATTATACGCCGAGAGCATAAAAAAATAGGCGGAAATCACTTATTTTAATTATTTTCCATTTTTAGGCCTTTTTCTTTATTTTTAAGATTTTTTATAATATTGTTGATAGGTCATTTTTCTAATTTCCACCTTCCATCTTATTCATAGGTCATTTTTCTGAGTCCGCCAGTATTTTTAGATTATTTTTTCTGATTTTTCTATGATTTTCTATGATTTTTATAAGTTTGCGAAATGATTTTCAAAAATAAATAAAATTCAGAAATTCTAAGAAAAGTCTGAAAATACAAGAATAATCCGGAACATTCTAGAAAGCCAAAACTTAATCTCCAAGTAATTGGATTAAAAGATAAACCGGATAAAAGATAAATTCGAAACTACAGATTAGATCTAGGAAAAAACGGACAAAGAAAACGGAGGATAGATAGAACTTAATTAAGTATACGCTGAGTGACGTGGCAAGCCACGTTACTACCACCGTATATACGGTTGGTAGTGCCGTATATACGGCACATATGACCATATATACGGTCATATGTACCGTATATACGGTTCTCCAAACCGTATATACGGTAATATACTGCGTATCTTTTTTTCAGTTTTATCTATCTTTCTTTCCCAAATGCCTATAAATACATGCTCTCGGTGCCTATTCGAGCATCTGTTTTCAATCAGCTTTTAATCAGTTACGATTCACAAGTTCTCCAAGGCTTAAGATAATTCAAAGCTCTCTTTAAACTCTCTCTCACACAAATTACTCACAAAAAAACAAATCACTCGCGACATTCAAGCAAATCCAAGGTCCTCGAATCCATCGCAACTTACGGAGTCGCTTCCTTTGCAAATCTTGGTACACAATTCTGAGGCTATTCAATCAAACTCTCTCTTCCTTTATTTAAACTTTAATATTTTTATGCTTTTAAGTTTCAATCATATAAATATATTCATTCGATATCGTTTTCGCTTTCCATAATTGATTTAATTGCAATTGTCAATGCTAACGATTTCTTTTGTTGTGATTAGTGACTCGATTGGAAGCATAGCTTTGAAATACTAACCTTTGTTTCTTTTGTGATTATAGCAATCCAAGGTAAGATTAATTTGGTAATTCGAGTTATCTAATATGGCATATTGATCATTATTACGCATGTATTTCTGTTTATGCATGAGACACCTTTTGATTGCTTAAACAAGACTGGAAATTGTTAGATCACATTAAATTCAGATTAATCATATACGAACGGATTTTAAGCGCCTTATTAATTTGATTAATTTGAAGTGATCACAACAATTAGGTTAGGTAGTGATATGTGCATAATAGAAACTCACATTTTGCTAGTAATTTAAGGTTAGAGCGCTACCTAAGGATAATATTGCTAAGTTGTTTGCATCCAATGATTATGATTGAATGGAATTACAATGAGAACGAGTAGAGGCCGCTACATGCGGGCGGATTGGGTCAAAGATTCTTTCCGTACCATGTCCCCGAACCCACGACTTGGTTAATGGATCAAACAGTGGGGCCATTGATTTGGCACCAATGTTTCGGGCGTCCGTGATTAACCTGTATAGGCACGGTGGCGATTCCCCACTCGACAACACTCCCCCAACGCACTCACGTGCGAGATTCGTGGCTCAAGCCCACGAACACACATCTTCGTGGACCCGGGCCCCGAGAGGGACCCGGACCGACGTCCACTATTACCGAAATTGGCCAGAACTGAACTAAACTGGACTGTTCGACAAAAGCAACCCGCTGGAGCCTGAACTGAAATGAACCCAACGTGTTTGGGTTAACCCAAAACTGAACCGTTAACCCGATTTGACAACCCTACTCTTGATTACCCGACTTTCGAGTAGATCGCTTAGGGGCCATGGTTGAGAAGCAAATATGCTTTTGCAAACTTCTCTTCCACTGTGGTCGCCAAAAAACCTGCTGAGGTGATTTTTGCACTTCACCAATAAGTTAACCGGCCAATATTGTTCTTATTAGTTCGGTAGGGGGCTGCCCCTCTGGTTACTGATTATATTGATAACCTCGCTAACGTAAAATGGCTCCTAAACAATCAAAGTTAATCAAGAAGATGAAACATAAGGAGAACAACGAACTTGTTCTGGAACAAAGCTGAAGCTTAAAATAAACGAAAATGAAGAGAAACAAACACCATCCATTATAAATAGGGATCAGTATCAGACTACCATTATATTACAAGGAGGGATGATTACCTCCGTGTTCACACAAATGGGATGAAAATCTAACTACTTACTGATCCATTATAGAATGAACTACGCTACGCTATGCTAGACTAATCTAGGTTACGCTACTCTAAACTAACTTGGCTACTGAGCTAAGTGTGGCTAAAGGAAACTAAATGCGAAAAGAGATAGATTGATGTTGTTGTGTTGTTGTTGTTTGCTCGGTTCTGCTTCACCTATTTATAGGCCTTCAAGGATATAGATCGTGGGTGGAAGTTACTTCCTTTCAACGGTTTCTTGCCGCTTCTTTCATATTTCAACCCTTCGTAATTTCCCTCCAAGTCTCGTTGCCGCCTTAACTTCATGGGTCTGCTTTGGGCTATCTCTTGATGAGCCATTCTTACCATAATTCCCTTCTAACGCTATTGCTGCATCGCTAGACTGAAGCTATCTTAGGAATGCCATGTATCGCATGTCCTCCTGCCTTATTCATCGCTAGTTACTTACTGCTGGTCAAACTCTTGTAATTAAGTCAATAAAGTCAACTATGTATTTTTAATCCGTAACAGCGACCAACAAACAAAAGTTCATGTGTGGTAGTTTTGGACAAAAAAATTCTATTAAGTAATTTTTTCACAAAAACTCGTAAATGTTTGACAATTGTGGACATCTTTTACTAATTTCCTTTGGAAAAAAATTTGAAATGTAGTTTGGAAAAAGAAAACAAAGACAAATTAGCGTAAGACCTTGTTCTCGTCAACTTATTTAGATAAATTTCAGTAAAAATAAGTTCAGTTCAGTAGTAATTAGTTCAGTTCAGCAGTTCAGTTGTAATAAGTTCAATCAAGTAGTAAAAATAAGTTCATTTCAATAAAAATAAGTTCAATCCTTAGCACCAAAAAAATAAGTCCAATCCTTAAGAAATTTGTTAAAATTTCAGTAAAAATAAGTTCAATTCAGTAAAAATAACTTCAATTCAGTTCAGTAGAAATAAATTCAATTCAACCAAAGTTAGTTGGGGCTAAATTAAGGTTTCATGAAATTTGCACGGGGTTGTAGCAGAGGTCTTCAGTTGGACATTGCATTTCCCGCTCCTCTGCACAAACCACTTTTATTTTCTCTCTCTTCTCTCATAATTTTCATTCATTCTCTTTTCTTCAATATTTCTTGATTTTCTCTCTCTTCTTTCTTCCACTTTTCTACACTTTTTGTTTTTTCATCCGAATTTCTTGAGGTTTTCTCTTTTTTTTCCTTTCAAAAAACATCAAAAAATTTCTCTTCACTTATCTACTATTTTTGCGTGTTTTTTATCATCAAATTTTTTCAGTTTCACTATCTTCTGGATAAATTCTTTCATATCCTCTTTCATGGAGTTTGGTAACATCATGCCGTTTGTGCCTTGGATTTTCATCATTGCGTACTGTTAGATGTGCGATCAATGAGAGAACCGGATATCCACTCCAAGGCACGGAAACTACGCTTTCCAATTAGTTTAATTTCGCCCCTCTAGGATCACCGGGTTAACACGAAATAACTAATGAGATACAATGGAGAGAAACATTCCACTTAGATGATCTTCTAAGTGAATCAACAAGAACTTGTATTTTTGTGTTTGTGAAGAACACTCAAGAGAAGATTGCAAGGTTTCTCTTAAGCAAAGCAAGAAGTATTTGAGAGAATAGAAAATCTGATTTTCTTCTAACCCCTCACTCATAGGAATCCCAAGGTTTATATAGGAAGAATAAACCTTTCATTGACTAGAGTAGTTAATCCCATACACCCATTTTAATCACCCATCAAAGGCCTTTAATCTACTGATTTAAGGACCTTAAAGGTCATTAAAATGGGACCATAACATCACAACGGACATAAAACCGTCAAGGCATCTTTTCGCATTCCAAGGCAGAAGACACGTCGCAACTCGCGAAGAAGCTCGCGAGTCGCGAGGCACTGGTCGCGACCCGCGACGCCTGTCGCGACTCGCGACGGGCCACTGGTCACGACTCGCGACGGTTGTCGCGACTCGCGGCCAGTCTCTGTCTCCCTTGTTTATAATGCGTTTTGCCACTTGATGCACTCTAGCCTTTTGCATACTAGACTCCTCCTCTTCTAGTACATACCCTTATGAGTTTCAAACCCATTACCTATAAATGTTCCAACAATCCTCCTCCCATTTATAGGGTAATGTTGAAAAGTTTTTCAACTTGCTATAAATCGCAAACACACATGTTCATGCATCATGGAAATATCTAACGATTGAATTTCCATTTAGTAAAAGTAATCTTTACAATAATTTAGATCATAATGATAGACAAAGCTTTGAATCATATAACCATTACAAATTATTGAAGTTACTAATACACACAAACATAAACTAGGTTCTTAAAACCTCCGACACCTATGAAGCCTTGGTGTCCATATCCATTCATAAGCATTCCAAGTCAAGCCTTAGACTTGATGAAGCGGCCAAACTTCTAGCTTACATAGGTAAATCTTTCCGGACATGCTCCTACAATTGAGCACCTTATCAAAGATTTATTAAGAATAAAATTCAACCTCTTTATCATTGTAGCAACAAGCACTAACCTCGGGATGTATTAAACAAGTGCTCCCAACCTCTTAGAGAAGTACTATCCTCCTTGAATTTGAGATCTAACGTTGTATTAGACATCAAATAGAGTTTTCCTTCACCATAGGTTGATCAATAGGCTTAAGACCCATCCCTTTGTTCATTTTGTTCACTAGTTCCCTTGACAACGGTTTTGTAAACGTATCCGCCAAGTTCAAACTAGACCGAACAAAATTAATAGTTATACAACTATTCCTTATCATTTCCCGCACATAGCTATGTCTAACTCCAATGTGCCTTGACTTGCCATTGTAGACTTCACTATATGCTTTAGCTATGGTTGATGCACTATCACAATGGATAGCAAGAGGTGACATTGGTTTCACCCATAAGTCCACCTCACTCAACACATTCCTTAGCCATTCCGCTTCTTGGCAACAAGAAGCCAAAGCAATGAATTCCGATGCCATAGTGGAATCCGTTATACATGTTTGCTTCTTGGATGCCCATGAAATGGCACCTCCTCCAAGAAGAAACACCCAACCACTAGTGGATGAATAATCTTCCTTATTCGAAATCCAACTAGCATCCGAGTAACCTTCTAAGATAGAAGGTTCTCTATTGTATGTTATGACATAATCCAAGGTCTTATTCAAGTACCTTAACACTCTTCTCAATGCTTGCCAATGCAACATACTAGGATTACTAGTATACCTACTGAGCTTGCCAATAGCAAAGCTATATCCGGCCGAGTGCTAGTCATAGCATACATCAAGCTTCCAATTAAGCTTGCATACTCCAATTGTGAAATTGGAGTACCACTACTCGGAACCAAGTGAATACTAGGATCCATAGGAGTAGCAAAATGAGTCGAATTTGACTCATTATACCTCTTGACCACTTTCTCAATATAATGAGATTGTGATAAAGAAAACGACCCTTTCCCTCTTATTATTCTAATACCTAGAATAACATCCGCTTCACCCAAATCTTTCATGGAGAAGCTAGAGGAAAGGAAGACTTTGGTCTTTTCCACTTGTTCCAAATCAGTCCCAAAAATAACATATCATCAACATATAAGCAAATTATAACTCCTTTACCGTTATTATCAAATTTGCTATATACACACTTATCGGACTGATTTATTTTGAACCCACTAGACAACACAACTTCATCAAATTTTTGATGCCATTGCTTAGGTGCTTGTTTAAGACCATACAAAGATCTAACTAATTTGCAAACTTTAGTTTCTTGACCTTTGACCACAAACCCTTCAGGTTGATTCATGTACACTTCCTCCTCAATTCACCATTAAGAAAAGCAGTTTTTACATCCATTTGGTGAATTACTAGACCATGAATCGCAGCTAATGCTATCAATAGTCTAATAGTAGCTATTCTAGCTACTGGAGCATAAGTATCAAAGTAATCGATACCATATCTTTGCCTAAAACCTTGGACCACTAACCGGGCCTTATGTTTTAGTATGGTTCCATCGATTTTCTTTTTCCTTACAAAAATCCATTTACAACCTAGGGGTTTGCAACCGGGAGGTAAATTAGCTAAAATCCAAGTGTGATTACCCATTATAGAATCCATTTCATCATTCACTGCCTCTTTCCAGAAAGCAGAATCATGAGACTTCATAGCCTCATCAAAGGACCTAGGATCCTCCTCCATATTGTAACAATATGAAATTTGAGTCGAAATTGACTCCCTTGACCCTTCAACTAAATATAGTTGAAAATCCGGTCCAAAAGATTTCTCTTTTCTAATTCTTTTACTTTTCCTAATTTCCGGTGTTGTAGTATCATGATCATTAGAAAGTCATCTACAACATTGGAACTAGTACTAGGTATCATGTCCTTTGGTCGGTGAATCGATGAGAATCTAGTCTCATCAAATATTGCATCCCTTGACTCTATCACGGAGTGAATAGAGACAAAGTCATTGGGCTCAATGACATAAAACCTATAGGCTTTGCTATGTACCGCATAGCCTATAAAAATGCAATCAATTCCTTTTTCACCTAAAGTTTTCCTTTTAGGTTCCGTCAATTTGACAATTGCCCTACAACCCCATACCTTAAGGTAATTGAGATTAGGCTTTTTATTACACCAAAGTTCATAAGGGGTAGTCTTATTCCTTTTATTAGGAACTCGATTTAAAATGTAACATGCAGTTAAAATTGCATCACCCCAAAAAGCTCATTAAGACCCGAATTAGAAAGCATAGTGTTAACCATTTCTTTTAGGACCCTATTTTTCCTTTCCGCTATACCATTACTTTGAGGTGAGTATGGGGCGGTTGTTTCATGAATTACACCAATGGAACTAAAATAACTTGGATTATAATATTCACCACCCCTATCCTTCGAAGTCTTTTAATCTTTTGATTAAGTTGGAGTTCCACTTCGATTTTAAAGGTCTTAAACTTTTCTAGTGCTTCATTTAGTAAATAATAAATATATGTAACAAAACCTTGAAAAATCATCAATAAAAGTTACAACATATTCTTTATTTCCTAAAGAAGGTGAACTATGAAAGTCACACAAGTCACTATGCACCAATTCAAGCAATACCGTTTGTCTAGTCACACTAGGATAAGGATTTTTTGTAATTTTATTTAGCACGCAAGTGTGACACTTCTCTAACTTTAAATCGAAAGGAGGTATCAACCCCATTTTAGACATGTCATATAATCTACGATAATTCACATGACATAAACGATTGTGCCATAGAGAAGAAACATCAAGCATGTAAATAGAACTAGTACCAATTTTATTATCAATACTAAATTTAAACATTCCATTACAAAAGAAACCTTGTCCAACAAAAATACCACCCTTGGAAAGTACAAATTTATCCGACTCAAAAACAACTTTAAAACCATACTTATTCAAGAGACCTCCTGACACAAGATTCTTCCTAACTTCCGGTACATACAAACATCCGGAGAGTTAAAGTCTTTCCCGAGGTTAACAACAATTCTACTTGGCCTATGCCTCAGCCTTTACCGTAGAATCATTCCCCATATACAAGATTGGACCATCATCCAAATCTTTCAAAACTTGAAGAAATCCTTGTTATTGCACACATGTCTAGAGGCTCCCGAATCTATCCACAAGAATCATCAACCTGCACACACATAATTTCAGAAATCATAGCAACAAAATCATTTCTTCAATTACATTAACATGTGCATTGTTACCTTGGTTTTGAACAACACTAGGTTGTGTGTTCTTTGTCTTCTTCTTGTTGTTAGAAGGACAATCCCTCTTAAGATGAGGACCATTGCATATCCAACAAGAGAGGGTCTTCCTCTTCTTGTTTGCAACATTGGTTTTGTTATCACTACTACAAAAAAGGGCAAAGATAACTGTTAAATAAGGCTTTACATAACAGTTTTGAGGTGTTGTCCAAGTCAATGTAATGTAAAGTAAATATAACACCTGGCAAAAGTGTTATGTTTGCCAGAGAAAACATAACAGTCATTTATAATACACGTTATGTCATTGGATAACACATTTTGTAAATAAGTGTTATGTTTGCTATTTATATGACAATGAAAAAAAGGAAAATTTAACACTTAACTTGAATAACTGTTATGTTTTCCTATAATATATATAACATATATTACATATAACTGTTATCTATGATATGTTTTAAAAAATAGTCAAATTATCATTTTACGCATATATTGGCGGACGCAGCACAACAATGTCGTACAATACAATTTTTTTTTTACAGGATTGTACAATACCTGTATCTGTTGTATAATTAATACTCAACCCATAAGATCATACAACCAATAAATTGAATATGATATTCCAAACTTCCAAAATTCTTTATATCACAAAATAATTCAACTAATATTCATAATTCTAAACTTCTAAAAAAAACACCTATATATACATATCAATATTAATCTAAATAAAAAACAAGATCGAATCTAACCTATAGCCACATCCACATGATATTAATATCGAAATCCAAAAATATAATGTATGTCCAAAAGTGGATTAAGTTAAAAAAAATTAGGCGGAAAGTTAGAACTCATTCATCATTTGTGCTTTGTGTTGATCTCCGACGTATGTAATCCACCTCCGTGAGTTCATCAATTTTCTCCTGAGAATAGGTTGAACCAATGCCTTCATAGTACTACAATAAAGGTAATTACAAAATAAGTATTCATATATAAAAATTTGAAAAGTAAATAAACTTTATAACTACTCATGCGCAAATTAAAAGGAAACAAATGCAGGTGTCATGAATTTGTAGTAAATTTGCTGGTAGTATATCGCATTTATTGGTACATTAGTTAGCAATTTGTTGCTTGCTTTGTTGAGGAAATCTACTTTAAACTATGCTTAATTTTCATAACTGTTTTTATCGTAGTTGTAGCAAGATCATTCAGATATAAAATAATAATCAATTGTTTTCAACTAATTTACCCAAACTACTCTTCATCTCTAATATATCATATAGATACAAATCTACAATTTGAAAGATTCGTAATCATATAGAAATTAAAAAAACCAAATTATAACTAATGTTCAAGTACCTTATCTGGAATAACTAGTCGTCTCAATTGTACTAACTAGTCGTCTCAATTGTACCGTCTCAAGCATGTAGCGACACATATAATATCCACAGTCTAGAGTACCAAGCGGTTGGCGAGTGCACTATATACAAGAAATCACAAATAGTTTAATATATAGACAATGAAGAATATTTTTGTGTATCAAAATAATGAAATGAAAGTGATATACCTCTATTTGATTCCACCTAATTTCTGAAATTTTTTTACAACCAAACAGAGTCTACTTTCTCAATGGTTATATTCTGAGCTCAATTCCTATCTTACAAAGACAACTACACTACTAGGTTGTTGACTAACTTCATAATTTACTTGGGCTAATACAAATTTGATTAATAATATATCACAAAGCATAGAAAGCCATCTCAACCTAATCTCCTCAAATGTAGCCTCTGTTGTACGTATTAGCTTCCATCTGTTATCAATGTTCAGAGCTCCCATTATAGTTATAACGACAAAACATAACATCTATCCCACAATTTACCTCTAAGACCAGAAGTGCTAAATTAGCAAATACTCCTAGGAATATAAGAACAACCAATCTTGCTCGTTAAAACGAAAGACAACTGACAAAAACTATCAAGAATACAAATCAGCGAATACAAAAATTGAACAAGTTCATTGCAGCTGATTCAACTTTCTTACCCCACAAAGAAAAAAGCATTCTCGTGTTATTACCACCACTACACGACCAAATGGCGAGAATCTGGTAGATGCAAAAGATAGAAGCAATACTAAAAGAACTCAGAATACGAAAAAGCAAATTTAATTGAAGATTAAGCTCATTATATTGGTTGATCGCAAAACATGGCACATACTCATTTATCCAAGAGCCTCCGCATCTAATGGGCTATTGGGACATGGTAAAGGACTGCGATGAGTGTTGTCTCCAGCATACGTTCCATCAACCAGGGATTCCTCTGTAGTTTCTACAGAAAGTCAGCATCCACTTCACCATTTTCAATTTCTGTATAGATTGATGAACATAGTGTGGTATTTATAGATTTTTTCGTGGGCTTTGGGGGGGGTAGGGTGCAAATTAATTTGTCAAAGATTGGATTTTCGTGAAGATTTATAATTTCTGAAAATAAAATTGGGGGAATAATTAGGGTTTTTTGTGGGTCAAATTAGGTTTTTTTTCGGCAATTTGGGAGGGGCGATTTAATTTGCTGCATGTTGAAGGCTCTTGGAGAAGTTGATAAACAAATTTAATTGACGATTGAACGTTTGAATTTGATGATTATATCTTAGTATCTTTAGATTACGTTTAATTGCAGGCGATGATTTTCGGCGACGAAAAATTCGCGAACAAGCTTTCTGATTGAAAATTACAACTTGAAAATTAAGAATTACCTGTAATGAAATTGCGAATTGTGATGTAGTAGTCGGTTTTTCCCAAAACGATTTGCTAGGTAGATTGAAATTGTGATTGTGATGAATTTTCAACGTTGTCTGCTGCAATGGAATTGAGGGGTGATGGGCGGAACATCGTCGGAGATGAGACCCGGAGGTAGTAGGTGATGATGCTCGTTTTCCCGGTGGAATTTTGTCTGCCTGGAATTCCAGATAATTCAAAAATCGTTTGTATAAGGAAGAAGAAGGGTTTACGTACACAACCTAGAACTTGAAAACGTTTAGAGCCAAAATTCAAGATTACGTAGTTAGTGTTCCTAATTTTTAGCCATGACAGTTTTTTTTTTTAAATTTAATTATTTTGACAAATTTATTATTATTAAATAATAAAGCAAAGATAACCGCTTTATTAATTCTCATAAAAAAATTAAAGCATCACGCATGATATTTTTATAGCAAAGATAACACATATTAAGATAAGTGTTAAATGATATATTATCAATACAATCTAAGATAACAGTTCTACGGTTAAAACGTTAAATTTAGACTTTACATAACGATTGCTTAAATAAGAGTTAATTTAGGGGTGTTATGTTTGCCCTTTTTTGTAGTAGTGTATTGTTATTGTTGTTGTTGTTGTTGTTGTTGGATTTCTTGGTCTTACTAGACCCACCAACCTCTACCAAGTTAACGGTAGACTTAGGAATACTAGGAGTAGTATCCTTAACCCCATCTTGAGCCCAGATCCCCTCTTCAATACGAAGATGAGTTCCTAATTGCTTCATGGACATGTCTTCCTTTTTTATGTTTTAAAAGATGTTTTGTATCTTTCCAAGAATTTGGTAATTTGTCAATGATTGAGGCAACCGCAATTGCCTCATCCATCACCATACCATGTGATCTTATTTGGTTCAAAATATGATGAACCTCATGGAATTGCTCCATAATAGGCCGATCATTAGTCATTTTAAAAGAATTAAAATTACTAACAAGGAATTTCTTACTTGAAGCATCTTCCGAAATGTACTTGGCCTCAAGAGCATCCCAAAGTTCCTTTGCACTCTCCACATTTTGGTAGAGATCAAACAACGGGTCGGTGAGAGAGTTGAGAATATGACCACGACAAATGTAGTCATCATTCTCCCACTTTATCCTCTTCCTAGTAGTCTCAAGAGGCTCTTCCTCTCCATCTTCCGGGAGTGGTGGCATAGGAGTTGATAAAACATACACCACATTCAAGGCGGTCAACAAGAAGTGCATCTTCTTTTGCCACCTACGATAGCCCACCCCCTCAAACTTATCCAACTTTTGGAAGTTCATAGTCATGTCCTTGAGTGTTTGAGCCATATCCGAAAATGAGAAAATTAAACTAATAGATTGTTAGATGTGTGATCAATGAGAGAACCGGATATCCACTCCAAGGCACGGAAACTACGCTTTCCTATTAGTTTAATTTCGCCCCTCTAGGATCACCGGGTTAACACGAAATAACTAATGAGATACAATGGAGAGAAACAATCCACTTAGATGATCTTCTAAGTGAATCAACAAGAACTTGTGTTTTTGTGTTTGTGAAGAACACTCAACACAAGATTGCAAGGTTTCTCTTAAGCAAAGCAAGAAGTATTTGAGAGTATAGAAAATCTGATTTTCTTCTAACCCCTCACTCATAGGAATCCCAAGGTTTATATAGGAAGAATAAACCTTTCATTGACTAGTAGTTAATCCCATAACCCCCATTTTAATCACCCATCAAAGGCCTTTAATCTACTGATTTAAGGACCTTAAAGGTCATTAAAATGGGACCATAACATCACAACGGACATAAAACCGTCAAGGCATCTTTTCGCATTCCAAGACAGAAGACACGTCGCGACTCGCGAAGAAGCTCGCGAGTCGCGAGGCGCTGGTCGCGACCCGCGACGCCTGTCGCGACTCGCGACGGGCCACTGGTCGCGACTCGCGACGATTGTCGCGACTCGCGGCCAGTCTTCTGTCTCCCTTGGTTTATCAATGCGTTTTGCCACTTGATGCACTCTAGCCTTTTGCATACTAGACCTCCTCCTCTTCTAGTACATACCCTTATGAGTTTCAAACCCATTACCCTATAAATGTTCCAACACGTACTTCATCAAATCTTTGAAGTAAGTCACAAATTATTTCACTTATTTAACTATTTTTCAATGCTAAATTTTATGCATATTTTTCTGTAATTTTGGATATTATGCTTGAATATTCCGGAAATTTGATTTGTGGAATTGTGTTTAAGATGAAATTGAGCGATTACCACTACAAGAAATGTGATCAAAGAGGGCAATTTATTTGAATAAAATAGGGCAACTAGTTGATTGCCTTATTTAATAGTATCAAGGAAGACAAAAATATTTCCCCCTTTTTGATATTAACTAAGAAGACAATTATATTGTTTTGCCCTCTTTGCTATCACTTAATAAAACAATTTCAAATTTGCCCTATTTGATACCAACTAAGAAGACGATTTTTCAATTTCGCCCTCTTTGATATTAACCTAAAACAACAATTTAAAGTTTCACCCTTTTTAATATTAACCTGAAACAACAATTTTAACTCTTTTGCCCTCTTAAATACCTAAAATAACAATTTTAACTCTTTTGCCCTCTTTAATAATGAAGGAAAAAAATACAAAAAAGGATTAAAATGAAAAACTGTTCTATTCGATTCGATTTCCCGCAAACAACACAGTGTTCTTTCGAAAAAAAAGTGTTCTACAAAATCTTCAATCTCACTAACATGTTCTACAAAATCTTCAATATCACGTAACTCGGTGGCAGAAATCTTCGATCATAATCTTCAATGGAACATTGAAAGGGACTTTTCAAGCGTTCGACTTCGCAGATTTAAGGATTGGACGTTTCTCGCCTTCGAATTCAGTTTTTCAAGCCTTCGACCTCGCAGATTTAGGGATTGGACGTTTCTCGCCTTCGAATTCAGTTTTTCAAGCCTTCGACCTCGCAGATTTAGGGATTGGACGTTTCTCGCCTTCGAATTCTGTTTTTCAAGCCTTCGACCTCGGAGATTTAGGGATTGGACGTTTCTCACCTTCGAATTCAGTTTTCCAAGCCTTCGACCTCGCAGATTTAGGGATTGGACGTTTCTCGCCTTCGAATTCAGTTTTTCAAGCCTTCGACCTCGCAGATTTAGGGATTGGACGTTTCTCGCCTTCGAATTCAGTTTTTCAAGCCTTCGACCTCGCAGATTTAGGGATTGGACGTTTCTCACCTTCGAATTCGATCGTATCTTCAGGTAAATCATTCAATTTCGCTTTTTAAATTAGATGTATGGATGATTGTTTCAGCATTTTTGTCAATTAGGGTTGCTTAACTTTCTCCATAAAATCATACGAATTTAATTAGGTCTAGTGATTTGATAATGATTTTTATGAATTGAGTTCCTTGATTAAGCAACTGAGATGTTACAACAATCTTCTACAAACATAGTGTATCGTACTGCAGACATATACAGCCTTGCAATGTGTTAGAAGCCTTGTTCACCTTTCAGATGCCAAATGTCTGAACCTCTTTAGACCCTGCCTTAGCTGGATTATACTAAGTGGTTGCTGTTCCAAGTTGCAATTCTCTCTTTCTGGCTACATACTTCTTGCAAAACAACTTTTTGACAAATTATGGTGATTGTGGTTGAAAGTGTTTAACAAGTTGCTGGCAGATCTTCATAATATATTGTCCTATTTTTGGCCCAATGTATTTGAAATTGTGGAGAAAAACAAAACAGTAAGTTATTTCATCTTTCATATACTGTAGGTCAAATTTTTCTTTGTTTGATTGTTGTTTTTTTGGATGTGTTGATTGATTTTGGAACAATGTGTGATGATCTAACTCACTCACACCTGCAATAACTCACAAGCCACAAATATCCAGCAACCACACACAGCAAGTATAATATGGAAAACACAAAATAACACAAAGAAATGAGAGTTACAAATATCCACAAATATCTAGAACTAGCAAAGTTTCTGGCTCAAAGGGAACCAATCTTGGATTGATAAAGAAAAAGGGTGGGACAGTAACATAGGCTGATAAGCACGATTATCATTTTATGGTTGTTTTACTTTGACTAATGACTAACTAGCAAGAAGACAAAGGAATTGAAAGAAGAGGTAAGTAAAAGTCATGATATAGTGTGGTTGATATATTGTGGATTTTTTTTCCTCTTTTATGTTATATTGCTCAAATGTACTTGTTTAGTCCTATCTCCAATCATCCAATTCAATAAGATGCTTATTTGTGAACCGTGGATGTGTTTCATGCTTTGTCTTGCATCCCCTTTAGCTGTTGCAAATGTTCATACCTTTGTATTGCATTATGAATAGAGTCATATATGTAGGTTTTTTAGTTGTTAATTGATATAGGGTAATAACAAATTTGAAATCCGTAGGTTGGATGACTTGGCTCTGTTCGTTTAGTGGTAGTTTCCTCTACCCATTGCTGCCTCCATAGATTATTGATGATGCTAGTATTGCTTCTTTTGTTATTAATGCTTTTGTTGTGCGGTATGTAATCTGAAATTAATGGTGCAACATATGGGTCGCATTGTCTCACTATTATAATACCCATCAACACTCTCGCTGTCATTTTAAATTTTGTACATATTTTGAAATGCCTTTTTTCCCATCTTTTTATTTAAGTTTCATTATGCTCCTTTAAGAATTTCTGCCTCTTCTGAAAATATTAGGTTACTTGCCGACGTACAACAATGATCTTTTATGACAAAAATGAGAATTATAATTAGAGAATATCAGAAGACTATATTGAAACTATTGGGCACTGAGCAATGTCCCTGATTAGTAAGCTTTCCATGAGTTCTTCCAGGTTTTCCTACTTCCATGGAACACCTTGTGTGGGGATAAATATATGATAGATTATATCTTTTCGCGGAGGACTCATTCTCATATCTCTGGTATTTATGTGTACTTTTTGCTCTTCAATAAGATCATGGGTTGGTGCTGTCAAGAAAAAAAAAAGAATTTGGGCTGTTTAAACTAAGAGCCTAGAAGGTTGGGAAAGGTGAAGAGGATCTGCTTTCTGCTAAGGTGTGAGTTAGGGGAGTATTTTTAAACCTAATAGCCTGAGAGACTTGGTTTTGGTGGCTTCACATATAGGAGCATCTTCTTTGTAGGAAAACGACTTTAACAATTCCTATCAGACCTTGGTTCTCCTTATATATAGTGAGAAGAAGTAGATAAGTTCTTTATAGTAGAGATTGACACATCCTACAAAATCCTAGGGAAGGCTATCTCATAAGAGTCGCAATCTTTTTTCTTTTGATAAGTAGAAGGTAGGTAATAGAAACTTTTTCACTTTCAGGAGAATAATGGAACATCCTTTAATGTTCTCTGTTGTTTGTTCTCTATTCATGAAGCACATTTATTTTGCTTAAGGATTGGTGAGAAAAATCAATTGTGAACAACCACATCAGGATGAATCTGGGCAAGCATACTAAGCTGCTGGTTACTTTTGAGTTTCTTTTCATTGATACTACATAGCCTTTTTTGACGAGTACTACATAGCCTTAAAAAGTAAAGATAGTAGTTGTATTGACAAGATCAGTTTCGTAAAAGCAGATACTACATAGCCTTAAAAGTAAAGATAGTAGTTGTATTGATAAAACCAGAGTGCTTGAAAATTGCGCATTATCGTTTTGTCGCTTCATGTATAAACCAAATCCCAAATTAAATCACACTTTTACTTCTTTTTGAAATCAAAACAGTTTTTTTCTTTCTTTTTTTGCTAGATGACAGAAACTTAAAAATGAGCATGTTTGTTCAAGTATAAACAGTATGACGTTGTGCTTTACCTTTGCTTTGGTCATCATCCTTCCACCACCTTAACTTTACTGCTCTTCTTTTTTTATGTTCTGTCAATAGACATGTTATGTTCTGTTCTATCGCCATCTTTATATTTCAAATAATCCACTTTTTTACTATCGTCATGAATTTTTTGATGGATCACTCAAGGCATAAAGATGGTAGTTTTGATGATGAGGGTGAAGCAAAGTTCAACGAATTTAAAAAGTTACACGAAAAAATTCAAGAGAATGCATTGATAATCTTTCCATAGACGAGGCTTACATGAAGGTGCTTGGCCATTGTTCGGGTATGCCCGGGGCCTTGGTAAAGGACATCCGGTGGTGGACAAGGGTGGGAAGAAAGGCAAAGCAGAATTGGAGGCTGAGATTCAACAACTAAGAGGTAATAACAATGCAATGCAAGCTGAAAAATTTCCTAAAAGCTGAAAGTCAGAGAAAGGAAAAGGAGGCTAAAGAAAGAGAGGAGAGACTGGAAAAGAAGGTTGAGGTCATTATGACTTCACTTGGGCTTTGATCAGGTAATGTATCCAATTCATGAACTCTATTCTTGGCTGTTTTACTTTGACTAATCTGGGATTATCAGCTCGATTCTTTCACTCGGAATCTTTCTGATGAAAGTAGGCCTTCTGCTGTTACAACAGCAGACAGATTCTAGGAGCAGCTGATATTGCTTAAAGCTATGCATACTACCCTAAAATTATGAAACAAATTTTGCAGATTATATACTGGTGACTGAAGATCACAGCTGCAGTAGATTGTAGCAGTGGCATGTGTGCACAATCCTAAATTTGGTGGACAATCATGAAGCTCGATTGATTAACTTTACAGGCCTTGCTATTCTGCTTTTTAGCATTATAGTTGATTTTTCTTTTGCTTTTGCTCGTCATATGTAAAATAATTGTTTCCTTTTGATTCTTTTGAGTGCTCATATATTAACATATAAATTTTAAAGGTTGTGTATACTTGTTAAAATTTTAGTAAATCAGTATAATAATATTTCTTCCCTTCGTATTACCATGGTGTTATGTAGGATAATAGGTTTATCTCTCAACTTATATTAGATTGATTTTCGATGCATAATGGTTTTTAGATAATGACTAGCAGTGCTTGACAAAGTAAAAAGAGGGCAATATCTTATTTTTGCCCTGCTTGATAAAGTACAAAGAAGGCAATATCTTATTTTTGCCCCGCTTGATAAAGTACAAACATGGCAATATTTTATTTTTGCCATGTTTGTTGTAGACCAAATAAGACAATTGTGTTTGTCCTCCTTGTTTTTGAACAAAGAGGGCAAAAGTATTGCCCTTTCTGATTATCATAGAGGGCAACTTTATTTGCCTTAGTTGATGAAGCAAAGAGGGCAAAAATTTTTGCCCTTTTTTTATTGGATCAAAGAGGGCAAAAACATGAGTTTTGCCCTTGAAACCTAATACAACGGGGCTACAAGGGCAACGGAAGGGCAATTTTAAAATTGCCCTCGTAGCCTATGAAGGCAAATTTTGTATCAAAGAGGGCAATTTTAATTGCCCTCCTTGAAGATATTTTATAACAATCGGTTATGATGATCAATTGATATTCTTAGAGTACACTTTTGATGATTGATTGTTATTCAATATATAAGACGATTTCTTACCGATTGATTGGTGTACATTATAGTAGAACAGCACATGTATGTTGATCGATTGATATTTCATAAATAAATCTATATAGTAGATTAGTATGTCTAACACTATTAATTGATATTTTATATAGTATAATTAACAATATGACTTGGAGTAATGTGTGTTTTATGTAGGTAACATCTATAATGCCTTAGGGCACTCACAATAAGAGGTTCATCATGGGGTTTGTGTGTGAGTTGTAAGGTTTGATTTTCAAACCCCTTATTGTTGGGGGTAGTTGATGGGGTTTGAAAGTTGGGAGGGGTATGGAAATAGTAAGCGGTTTGTATGGGGTGAGGTGGAATTTAGGTAGGGTAAGGGGTGTGAAATAAAAAAGGAAAAAGAAATAATGTTAGGTAAAAGACAAATGAGAGTATATATATTAGGTCCCACCTACAAACCCCTACAAGGTTTGAACTATTGTTAGTGAAGGGTTTGTTTTGAGATAGGTTTGTATGAATATGATGTGGCATTAGTTCAAACCTCACTATTGTGGATGCCCTTAGTGTACAATTTTGATGATTGATCAATTTTCAATGTAGAAGATCATTTCATACCGATTGATTGGTGAAGTATACAATTGAATAGTATGTATATGTATGATTATTGGTTGATTTTATATTAATAAATTTATATTGTACCCTAGAATAGTATATATCTATAATGATTTTTTTTTTTAATTTTAATTCTAAATTTTTTATTATTATAGTATTGTTTTTAGCCATGATTTTAAAGTCGCATGGTAATGGCCTTTGTTTTCTAAGTTTTGACAATATCTTGTTTCAGAATGACTCCCGTCGAGCCCCTTGTGGATGATGTGTCCGAGCCCCTTGTGGATGATGTGTGGACTGTGATAGTTAAGCATATGGATGGGAGGTCTTTAGCACCGGTAGGGGTGATAATGAGCCTGACAAGCTCGCGAGCAGCTCGGGCTCGGCTCGGTCAAAGCTCGGTCAAAGCTCGGCTCGTTGAAGCTCGGCTCGAGCTCGGGCTCGGCTCGAGACTTAAACGAGCCGAGCCGAGCTAGGCAAAGCTCGGCTCGTAAAGCTCGTGAGCAGCTCGTTTATTATTTTATATTAAAAAAAAATATTCTTATCAAAAAAATATTTTATATTAAAAAATTTAATACTAATTTATATTTTAATTTAGATTACAAATTATATATTTTAATTTGTGATCCAACTTCACCTCTACTCCACTAGGCACTAAAGTCCCACATTGGTTAAGAAAACAAGGATCAACCTTATTTTCTTTATAAATAGCTACTATTCCTTACTTCAACTTAAAGTTTAATTTTGTATCTCCTTGGTTGGGAAACAAAAACTATACTTTATTTTCTTCATAGAGGGAATGAAGTATAATTTTAAATAGTTGATTATTTAATCCTCAAAATATTTGATAATTTTTTCTTTAAAAAACATGGAGTCCCACATTACATTAAATAAAACAAGGGTATAATGAGTTTGTTTTCTTAACAAAACATGGAGTCCCACATTGAAATTTTAGCAATGCTAAGAGGGATTCCAAGTTATATAAGCATATGTAGAATGGGGATAGTGAGTTTGTTTTTCTTTAACAAACCATGAAGTCCCACATTGAAATCTTAGCAATGCTAAGAGGGAAATCAAGTTATAAAAGCATATGATAGGTGAGTGAACAAGCTCACCTACTTCGAGCCAAGTCGAGCTCATTAGTCGAGCCTAAACGAGCTCGCGAGCCGAGCCTAAGCGAGCTCGCGAGCCGAGCCTAAACGAGCTCGCGAGCCGAGCTCGAGCCCCAAATTTCCATCACGAGCCGAGCTCGAGCTCGGTCTCCCAAGCTCGGCGAGCTCACGAGCCGAGCCGAGCCTGGGAAATTATAAACGAGCTCGAGCCGAGCCCAGTGCTATTCGGGCTCGGCTCGCTCGATAAGCACCCCTATTAGCACGTCTCAGCTGTACTTGTAGTCGCTTTCACAAATACAAGGAGTTGGCTGCTGTTTCTCTTGTCTGGCGATCCGCATTTCTGAGGGAATTGGATCTGCTTGATATCCCATTTTCAGGAGACCAGTCATCTAATTGGAAATTGATTTACACTTCATCTCTTAGACACACTGGAGAGAGGCTGCATCCTACAGGTTAATAATTTATGTTTAACATATGGCTTTTGATTTTCTCTTACATCTGTTTGTATCAATACAGCTTATAGCCGCATTGGTGCATTCATCATGGAGTCTACTACTGCTGTGTTGGCTAAAAGTGATAGGCGTGTAAAAATTCAAAATGTGAAGCAAGGCATATGGATTTTGGGTATGTTCAATTATGTTGTCAAATAAAGTTTACGTAATGACCTACTAGGCTACTATTCATCCAAATTGTTTTCAAGGCTACATGTAGAGTTCGTGATAATCAAAGCAGAATGCTGCCCTTTTTAATTTCTTGCTGTGTCCTGGTTCTGAATTCTGCAGTTATAGAGGATTCTTGTTGCTTGGTTTAATTTAAGTGTCATTGCTGTGTTAGGCTATTTATTTGCTGTAGATATGTTTGTCTCTGCATGCTGCATATGATGAGTAATAAGGACTCAACCCAATACAGCAGGGTGGGGGTTCTTGTTCCACTGATGTTGTGTGTTGCAGAGGTGGGTGGTAGATTTCTTTGTTGTTTTTGGTATTTCTTTGGTTTTGATGCTTAAGGATGTAGTGTTCTCTCCCTTGGTAATAAAAGTTCTTTATTTGCCAGAAAAATAAAAAATTACCCAATAATAAGAGTTAATGTGGTGATCAATGGTTCTTGTTGATCGATTCAATTTTAATATCATTGCTGTGTTGGGCTATTTATTGGTTGCAGATATTTTTGTCGCTGCTTGCTGCATATGATGAGTAATAAGGACTCAACCCTGCATAGCAGGTGGGGATTCTTGTTACAGTGATGCTGTGTGTTGCAGAGTTGGGTTTGTAGATTTCTTTGATGCCTTTGGTATCTCTTTGGTGTGAATGGCAGCTTTGGCTTTGATGGAATCTGCCTCAGCTTATTATATCAGATTGATTGAATACTTTAGTGTTAATCCTTTCAAATCTGCTAATTCACCTAAGTTATCATTAATTCTGTTGCTGTCAACCAATGATCCCTGTTATACTTAGTTTTATGACTGGAAATCTGGAATAAATCATCCAAAGCTGTTGCTGTCACTATACAAGCAATGAGCTATCAGCTATGTATTAACAGCTGGCAGCTTCAACAAACAAAGTACTAGCAGCTATTGGTACACTAGATCACAGTACCACCTGTAATGTCGAACAATAGCAACAAATCTGCTAATTCACTTCAAGCAATTTGAGGGCTCTTGCCTTGTAATATATCTTGTCTGCTTGAATGAAGCTCTTTTTTTATTTGCCAAATAATGACTTCTATGTTCTATTTATCTGTTGAACAAGTTTAATAAAATAATAATAATAATAAGAATAATAATAATAATAATAATAATAATAATAATAATAATAATAATAATAATAATAAATCCTTTTGCAGAATTGATGATGCTAAATCATGACACTCACAACAATGCATTGACCAATGAGTATGGTAAGCCTACAGATTTGATGGTTTAAAAAGGCATACATTTCCCCTCAAAATAATAATAAGGCATTCAGTTTGTTTAGTAATTGGTTTTATCTTATTGTTTGTAGGTGTTTCTTATTGCCGGCTCTTAGATGCCAGACATGCTGATGTTGTGCTTCCAGATCCTAGAGAGGAAAAATGGAATTGGCAGATACAGGGACAACATATTGTTCAGAGGCACACTGAGAAGAGTCGACTGTCAATGTATGATGCAAACTATAACTCATCAGAAACTGCAGGTATAATCACTTCATGGATACTCGAAAGTTATTTTAATCACTGAGTAAATTTATTGAAGTTTTAAAATTATCCTGTCCAAATCTGACCTTTTATTTGTTACAGTTACATGTGATTAACTTTAATACCTCAATATTCCAATCATCTACCAATGCTACCATATGAAGCTTTTATCGTCCAAAGTCATCAAACCCATCAACAACCCCCATTTATGTAACTTCTGATCATCCATGTACTACAAAAACCATGTAATATAAGGTTGATTGTCTTCTTGTTCATTACCCTCCATTACTCATTTTCTTGTCAAACAACAGCCACATCAATTCTACTTATATTTTTCTTTCTTGTTCATTACCCTCCATTACTCATTTTCTTGTTCATTACCCAACTACAATTTTTTTACCTTTCGACTAATGAAGGTTTTATGATTTTTCTCCTCCCATTTTTCTTGATAATTTCAATTCCCAAGTGATTTTCTATTAGGGTTCTTTTTTAATTTTCTTAATTATAATTAAACCAATATTTACAATATTTTATCTCCGACAAATTCAGCTTCTTTTTTTAAATAAAAAAATTTTTGTTGATGTTCTTTCAGATTCCTTCCTGCGTTCATGATTGATTTTTGCATTTCATTTTATGTCGCATCATCTTGTTAAATTATGTTGCTCGCAATATCTGTAGGATAACATGTTTGTCTGAATGTTCGGGTTGTGTTGGAATTGTGGAGGTTCTTTTGTTTGTTGCTTTTCCTATACTGATTGTGTACATTTTCACGGTTCTTTTTTTAGAGAATATAGACGTGTTTGTGTTTGTTATTTTATGTGGTGATTTTGATTGATTAATACTGTAGTGGATTAGGGGTTGTACCATTTCAATATAGTTTTCTTCTCTTTCCTAAAAGGTTTGGTTCAATCAGATGCTCTTTGGCCTATTTCTGAGTGCATGGGAAACTTTGAGCTGATGCAGGCAAGGAAATTGATAACTCTCCATGGAGCTTCTACAACAATAAGTAATGTCTTTCCGAGGAGCGTCCACAGTAAGTCCTAATTGCCTAATAGTTTGTATGTACAAATCCTGAAATCCCCAGTGGTCTCCCAATTTGATAAACTTGAGTAGAGTTTAGAATTTCATTTTTCATTTGTTTTCTCACCTTTTCATTTGTTATCACTGCACTTCTTCGATATAGAAAATATTTATTCATAATACATGAAAGAATAAGTCGGTCAATGTTGAGCTCATAGATTTAAGGAAACGATCATGAAATCGTGGGGCCTTTCGTCCTCACTTCCACTCTTCGAAATTCTGTCCATTTCATGACTTCATGAAAATCTTTCTTTATTAATTTGGCCTGTACATTTAATGATTGTTTTTCATATTTAGCGAAAATAGTAGATTCACTATGAGATATGTAATGTTCATTATTCCCAATTTTGTTATTAATAATGTAGGAATTATCTTCGAAGTCCTAGTTCGAAGATCTGAAGATGGCAATGCAATTGGCTTGAGAATAGTGGAGACTATGGATTTGGTACCAAAACATTCAATGTATGGTTTAATGAAGATTCATATTTTTATTTTTGAAATTTCATGATTTTTTCATTTCTAATCTGAGCTAGATTTGGATTTCTTATGTGGTTAGCTTCATTGTTGATTACCGAATTTCATTTGTTTAGTTTTTCTTTATTATATTTTAGTTAATTTCATGTTTGTTTAATTTCCAATAAACTTATATGGTTTTATTTTTTCCCATTTTGGCCAGGTTTTGAAGCTGCTGGATCATTGTGGAATGGGCTAACAACAAACTGTAAATGTTTTGCTGTATAGTGAAGTTTGGATATTCTTGTGAAAGTATCCTTCTTTTTTTTCCCTTTTTATCAGCCTGCACAGAAAAGAAAAACTAAGACCTTTGCATTAGAGGCAACAGACAAGACAGTGTTCTCTCCTGACTGCATAGTAGATACTTGGAAGAGCATAGTATGTTATATCCTAAATCTAGATCGTGTATCTTCTAGGAAGCTCCTCTCATTGGATCTGCTATGATCATTTCTTGACTATATATGATGTGACGATCCTAACTAAATCTGTTTCACCTTGCATAGCTTTAAGAGCATGTTGGCTTGCAAGAGTAATGGTCTTGGTTTTCCTCCTTTGTCATGAATCCTGCACCCACCTTTAAAGGAAGTACTTCGCACTTGGTAGTATTCTTTCATGAGTTTGTACCATCAAAACTTCCATAAGGGTTAACGGACGGGTGTAGTTGCTTTATATTGTATTGTATATTGCTGTTGCCTTTTGTTCCTTGGTAGTTTCTAGTTCAGAAATTCCTCTTTCCTTGCCAAATTCTTGAACCCACCTTGTCTTTGCATTTATTATCATCACCATGATTGGTGTTGCTCCCTAGACTTTCTCTTAACAAAAAAGATGCAACACTTTTTAAATCATTCTTAGGCAATAGGGGCCTAGGAAATATGAGTACTTCCTCCGTTTTCTAATACATGCAACAAAGGGGAATATTTGTGAGAGATAAAAAATTCATTTGTTGCAAGTATTAGAAAATGGAGGAAGTATTTTATTTGGTGTATTAGAGGTGTAGATAGTTGTGTTATTGTTTTGTGTAGGACCTAGTTGAAGTTCATTAATGCTTTGTTTGAATAAAATGAAAATGAAGGAAAGGAAGTGAAAAGCCAAATTGTAGAGTGGGTTCTCGAATCCTTCGTGACACGTTCGTTTTCATAACTAATAGCCAAATTGCCAATTTAGTTTGGGAAATAGCTAAGAGGTTTGATTTTTCTATCTAAAGTGCCAACTTGCGTTAAACAAACACTAATTTGTTAACTTAGACAACACTAAAATTCGTTATTTTTCAGTTGCGCCTATTTGAAGTAAATAGTTTTTCTTATACAAAAAAAAAAAAAAAAAAAAAAAAAAAAAAGCCTTAATTCATTTTTTTGGTTGATATAGGCTTTTTTGAAAATGAGAAATGAGAGAAAATCATTAAATAATAAGTTGAATTAAGGCCTTTTTTGGTTGGGCAAAGAAATTAAGTCATTTATAGTTTCAACTGAAATATGACAAGTTTAAAATTACTCGTGTTAGTAAATTAGCATTTGTTTAACATCACGTGACATTTTAGATAGAAAAATCAAATCTATGTGGCATTTAAGATGTTTTCCCAAAATAGGAGTGACAATTTGGCTATCAGGCCAAACCTTTTTCATAACTTTTACATTTTACAATAAGTTAATTTCTTGGAACTATAATTTTTTAGATGTTATGATTTGACTCATCGAGTGGAATTGTATTAAGTGTTTTTGCTCTTTTATGTGTTTTTTTTCCCAATATGGTACATTTTGATTTAAATTTTGTCATTTTATATGGATTAGTTAATTTTGCTCTCTATTGTATAAGGGAAAGGGAGCAACAATGTCCACCTGTAAAGACATATTTCCTATGGTATCATTGTAGTATGAGCTTTTCCATTTGGTACCCAATTTTCTTTTGTATTCTATGGTGCCTTTGAACATTAAGTTTATTCTCAACCATCACTACTACATTTAACAAAATGTTAGTTGTATGTTAATAGGCTTAGGGGTTTACCTAGTCTTGCATTGTTAAGGATTTCGAAGTGACATTTTTCCTCAATGACAATATTTGAGTTCAAAATCTTTTAACCCTAAAAAAAGGTAAGGATTTTTCTATTCAATCACTTGAGCTTTCACAATACCACTTCTCTATAAATACTCCCGTCTCCCGTGCTTTTTTCTCCTTTTCCTTTTGGCAATCCCCCCCCCCCTCTCACTCTCTCTCTCTCTCGGTTGTTGATGAGTAAGAGATTGTAAGGGTTTCTGTTATTTTTTGTGATTTTTCGAATTGGGAGTTTTAAAATTTTGCTCAATTATGCTTAATTGGTTATTTTTTGTAAGGGCCATTTAGATGTTATATCCCCTATCGGAAGTTGAGGAGAATATAGATTTTTATATAGGGAGGGTTGGTACCTCAACCTAGTAAATGGCCTTTTGGGTGAGACGATGTCAAACCAAAGCAAAGTTTTGCGAACTAGGGCCATGAGAGGACAATATTTACTCGCGAGCTCCTGCTCATTTAAGGGGTGTTACAGTTATTTACAAATCACTATGTTAAATACATATGCTAAATACATGGTCTTGCATCTACTCCTAGAGGCACATTTGTATCAGTATTAAGATTTGTCAATTTACCTCGCCATGGGATTGCTTGGCTGGTAACTTTTTGATGATTATATCACTCTTCATGTTTTCTTGAAGTATTTGTTATTTTAGTGAACGAATGAGGTGTTTCATCTATTCATGCTTTATTGCTTGTCAACAATCATGTTGTAATGATGGCTTGATATATGAGTACCCCTATTAAGTGTTTACTTCTTTTTCTAAGAGCAAATTTGATTCTAAAAGAGTCATCTCCTGATATATGTGAGGACAGGTTATAATGCTATGTTCACTTCATTTTCATTCTTCTAGCATGTTCCTCTCTTTTTCTTACCTCGATTTTTGGAATTTTTCTGAGAAGTTTATAAGCTATTGTAATTTTCTTTTCTTACTAAGAACTTTTGTACTGACTACTGAGATGGCAGATTATGCGCGTCAGCTTACTGCAGGCAATCGCTTTTTGGCTGATTGAATCACAGTGACTATTTTGGATTTTTTGTTTACAATGGGTTTTAACTGTGAAATTATATATGCCCATGATCTAAAACTGTTTATATTTACAGGTTGTCAAAGGCAAAGTCAAAGAAGTCGAGCTGCCTGAGAAAGAAATATGCTGATATTTGAATCAATGGGTAACTTTCTATTCTACTGTATTATTTTGTGCATCTGTCTCCCTTCGGGTAAATCAAAATCTTGAGAATTTTGAAAGCTCTTTGGCTGGATCATGTGCTTATTGGTATTTTGCAGGGTTCATGCCACGAGATGAAGCCATTAATAGAACAGCAATAAGGATTGTTGATTTTTGAACAGGATGAAAGTAACTAAAAATGCTAGGGAGGGTGATCTTTCTTCATCATCAGGACCCATGGAATTTATTAGTCAACAAACAGTTGATAATGATATCGTTGTCGAGTCATTAAAATGTCAGTAGACTCCACATTCATTGGCACTGATAATTCTTGATGTATTTATTCTTCAAGAATCAAATACTTGTGCGGAAGCTAAGTAAAACAATCAAATAATAATGAAACTCAAACAAGTAATTCGAACCAAAGTAACCAGGATAGATCTTAGGCTATTCAATGATAAAGACTATGTCACCACAAAGAATAAACACTAAGGGTTTTGAATGCATAAAGGCTAAGCCACCAACACTCAAGAGGGTTTGTAAACAATCAATGTTTAACAAAAGCACAAAGCTCACGAAATTCTATTATAATCTGTGAAGAATTCGAACTACATAGCTTTGTATTTATACTACTTCTAAAAACATAAACCTAGTAGGATTAGGACAATTCCCTAATTCCTAGACTCCTTAGACTCCTTGAATCATGTAAAATCCATCGTTTTAAGAACGTAGGCAAAACCATGATTCCTACTTCAATCTTAATTAGGAAAGCAATTAAAGATATGAATCCTAATAGAATTAGGATCCTCATAGACATGTTAGAAACACACGCCTATCCACTACCTAAGTTAGTTAGCAAACATGCTACTACCTTAGTAGTCATTCCCATGAAGAGTCCTCCATGTACATCAATTGAGCCAAGGTTTAAGGAGATACTCTTGTATGCAAGTGCTAGAAATGCTCCTGCATCATCCTCCTCTTCTTTAGAAACAATTGCCCTCAATTGAGCCATATCATCATCATGGACATATGGTGCCAAATCTCCCACATTCACAGTGGCACTTACATTGTAGTCTCCAGGCAACTCCAACTTGAATGCATTATCATTCACTTTGCTTATGATCTTAAAGGACCATCTGAACGTGGCATAAGCTTATTCTTTCTAAGCCCTGGAAACCTTTCCTTTCTTAATGTAACCAAACCAAATCACCAACCTTGAAAGAATGTTGCACTCGATTTTTATTAGCTAGTTGTTGATATTTGGTGTTCACTTTTCAATCCTTGCTTTAACTTGTGCATGAAGTTTAAGCATAGCTTGCGCCTTCTCCTTTGCATCTACATGATAAACTTCATCACTTGGAAAAGGAATTAGATCAATAGGTACCTTAGGGTTAGCTCCATAAACAATCTCAAATGGAGAACAATTTGTAGCATAAGTAGGTGACCTATTGTAAGCAAATTCAGCATGTGCAAGCTTGATATCCCAATCCTTGGTACTCTTACTTACCAACCCTCTAAGTAAAGCGCCCAAAGTCCTGTTGGTGACTTCAGTTTGTCCATCAGTTTGAGGATGATGGGAAGTACTAAAGCATAACTTAGTACCAAGAAGCTTCCATAAGGTCTTCCAAAAGTAACTCATGAACTTAGTATCCCTATCACTTACAATAGTAGAAAATATAGTAGAGCCATGCAATTCATCAAGTAGATCATCCAACCTAGGAATAGGAAAACGATACTTAATGGTTATGTTGTTAACTGCCCTACTATCAATGCACATGCGCCAAGTACCATCTTTCTTAGGCACCAACAAGGCTGGTACTGCACATGGACTCATGCTTTCACGCACATATCCCCTAGACATTAGCTCTTCAATTTGCCTTTGCAACTCTTGTGTCTCTTGAGGATTGCACCTATAAGCAGCTTTGTTTGGTAAAGAAGCACCTGGAACTAAGTCAATTTGGTGCTCAATGCCACGCATAGGGGGTAAACCTGGAGGTAAATCTTGAGGAAAGACATCACTGTATTCATCAAGTACATGTTCAAGGTGCTTAGGAACCTTGTATGGTTGCGCCTCCCCTTCAATTTCTTTTGCCATCAAAAGATAGCCTTCATGTTCCTCCTCTAATTCCCTTTCAATCTCCTTAGCACTTACTAGTAGGGTACCTTTCTTTGGAATAGGGGAAGGGAGAGGTTTCAAAGCAGTTCTCTTACCTCCAATTGTAGCAATGCACACATTAGTTCGACCATCATACTTCACATGCCTATCAAACTGCCATGGTCGTCCCAAAAGGATGTGACAAGCATCCATATTGCATACATCACACAAGACTTCATCTTTAAATTTACCAATTTCGAACACTATCAAGGCCTGCTTAGTCACCTTGATTCCATTGTCATCACTAAGCCAATTAAGCTTGTAAGGGTGTGGATGATTTGTAGTAGGCCACTTCAATTTGTCTATAAGAGTAGTAGACACAACATTAGCACAACTACCATTATCAATGATTAGATCACATACCCTTTGTTTCACTAAGCAACGAGTGAAAAAGATTTTGTCCCTTTGAGTGTGCTCCAAAGGGGCTGGTTGAGTATGGAGCATGCGCCTCACTATCAATTGTTGGCCCTCATTCACTGGTTCTTCTTCTGAATCAGCTTCATATGTGGCCTCATCCTCATGCTCCTTTTCTTCTTTCCCCTCTTCTTCAAAGTTGCCCTTAGCATATTCATCCTCTATCTCTTGGATGTCCCTTAAAGTCATCACCCTATTATTTGGACAATCTTTCAAGATGTGTCCATAACCTTTACACTTGAAGCATATGCGCCTCTCATCAGTTGGTAGGGGTGTAGAAGCCTTACCTTTGTCTCCTTTGAACTTATCAAACTTAGAATTAGAAGTATTACCTTCATCCTTCTTGGCGCCATTATAGGGTTTATCTCCTTGCTTCACAAAAGGTTTAAAGGTTGGAGCTTTCTTAGCCTTGACATACTTTTCAGCCCTCAAAGCCACTTGTACCACCTCTTCAAAGCTCCAATAAGGTTGTAGATCCACCTTCTTAGCTATTCTTTTATCCAATCCAGCAATAAAACGAGCAATCTTATGCTCAGCCTTCTCATCTACATCACATAACTATTGATTTTCTCAAATTCAGCCACATATTCCTCCACACTTAGAGTATGTTGTTGTAAAACTTGGAGTTTTCTAAACATATCTTGAGTAAAATCAGAAGGAAGGAACCTTTTCTTCATCCTAGTCTTTAGTTTCTCCCATGAGTGTAAACTAGGTTTTCCATCTTTTCTCCTCTTGTTCCTTAGATTCTCATACCATAGGCTAGCATAACCTGTAAGTTTTAGGATAGCTACCTTAAACCTCTTATTGTCATCATAGTCCTTGTAATCAAAGACTCTCTCTAACCTTTGTAGCCATTCAAGGAACTTCTCTGGCTTCATAGCACCATCAAAATCTGGGAGATCAAGCCTTAAACCTCTATCATCATCCCTTGGTGGTTGTCTATGGCGTGGATGATGAATCTCCTCATCAGAACTATCTCCATGGTGGCTAGTATGCACACTCCTAACAGGACTAGGAGAAGTGTTGCGTCGGTTTCCATGCAATCCTTGTTGCATCATACGCATGAGTTCATCCATACGAGTGGTTAGGTCTTCAAGCTGCCTATCCCTTCGTATATTCTGTGCTTGCTCCAAGCTAAGTCCCCTAGGGACTCTCCCTTCATCACCTCCTGTATTGTTGTCCATGGTTGCCAAACAGAACTTGGCTTGGACCCCCTTTGGGTTCGTCCTCTAGGAACCGCCTCAAAACTTCAATATGGGTGTGATGTATGTTCTTGGTTGTTTTTGTGGATCTTGGATGTTTTTCTTTCACCAATCACTAATAATATGTTGGTACTTTGATGAAACTTTATGAAAAATCAGAAATCTTGAAATAAAGATTGGATCTTTAAGGGTTTCTTGAAGATCTAAAAAAATTCGGACCCCTTCAATGGATGTCACCTATGCTCTTGATACCATATGATGTATTTATTCTTCAAGAATCAAATACTTGTGCGGAAGCTAAGTAAAACAATCAAATAATAAGAAACTCAAACAAGTAATTCGAACCAAAGTAACCAGGATAGATCTTAGGCTATTCAATGATAAAGACTATGTCACCACAAAGAATAAACACTAAGGGTTTTGAATGCATAAAGGCTAAGCCACCAACACTCAAGAGGGTTTGTAAACAATCAATGTTTAACACAAAAGCACAAAGCTCACGAAATTCTATTATAAATCTGTAAAGAATTCGAACTACATAGCTTTGTATTTATACTACTTGCTAAAAACATAAACCTAGTAGGATTAGGACAATTCCCTAATTCCTAGACTCCTTAGACTCCTTGAATCATGTAAAATCCATCGTTTTAAGAACGTAGGCAAAACCATGATTCCTACTTCAACTTTAATTAGGAAAGCAATTAAAGATATGAATCCTAATAGAATTAGGATCCTCATAGACATGTTAGAAACACACGCCTATCCACTACCTTGGTTAGTTAGCAAACATGCTACTACCTTAGTAGTCATTCCCATGAAGAGTCCTCCATGTACATCAATTGAGCCAAGGTTTAAGGAGATACTCTTGTATGCAAGTGCTAGAAATGCTCCTGCATCAATTCTTCTCTACCACCATTTCAAGCTGTTTCTACAAATCCCACCTCACTTGGAACTCCTCACTCCTCAAATAGAAAATAATAATTAGCATTGTTTAGGATTGAACTGGATTGATTATGGATGAATTTCGTGGATTTGTACTTTTTGTTATTTTTCTAATCAAATCTATATCTATATATCTTTTATAACTTGGTTTTTACTCCAAGTTCTGACATTTGGCATCCCCTATTGGTTTACATTAAAAAAAAAAAACAGAAAAAAAAACTCATATTTTTTTAAATCAAAAAAACAATATAAACCACACGAAAAAACTCTCTCATAAATGTACAAATAAATAGAAAAAAACACAAATAGTTTCACATAATTGTATAAATAAAAAACCAAAAAAAGGTTATAATTGAACAGGTACTTACGTTTTTTTTATAAAAAAAAAAACTAAATAGTACATTTGAACAGTGCAGTTACTCTTTTCATTGGCAACAAATTCTCTAATAAAAACGGTATGTTTCTTCCATCATCGCTTGGTTCATGTTCCTTTTTGTGTATTATAAGAAATTATACTCTCTTTTTTTTTTTACGGAAGAAATTATACTCTTATTGTAACATAAAAAACTAAAAAAAGGTTATAATTGAACAGGTACTTATGGTTTTAAAAATAAAAACATAAATAGTACATTTGAACAGTGCAGTTACTCTTTTCATTGACAACAAATTCTCTATTGAAAACTGTATGTTTCTTCCATCTTCGCTTGTTTCATGTTCCTTTTTGTGTATTATAAGAAATTATACTCTTATTGTAACAATAAAATTTCTCAAATTCACAGGAAATTGTTAAATTGCATGTTGGTCACATTATTCTACATTTCATAGAAAGGAAATTTCTAGTAAGCAACTAAGCACTATTGTTTAACATTAGTAGGAATTACAATTTGAATGTCATACTTTTTATCAAGTTTTCAATGCAATTAAGTCAGAAAACATTGAAGTCTATTCAATTAAGTAAGGAAACATTGAATTCTTCAATTTCACACTACTTTTTTGTGGGGAATTTCTAAACAATCTTAGATATTGATTTAAGAAATCAATCCAGTGGCATTGTTGTATGTGGTTCCGTAATTATGTGCAACTTTTGGGGTCAAAATATTTGCTACTTCATTAACCCAAAAGTTGCACATAATAACGGAACTACATACAACAATGTCACTGGATTGATTTTCTTAAATCAATCTCCAAGATTGTTTAGAAATTTTCCATTTTTTGTATTGTGTTTTTTATTTGTTTCAATTTGTTTGTTATTCTTCTTATCTAAATTCTGCTTTTCTCTCTTTGAATTCATTTTAGTTTTGATTGAATTTTTTTTTTTTGATGATTTATTATATTTTATTCTTTTTTGTTGATATTTTCTGTTTTCATTTGTTAAATATTTGCCACATATTTTATGTATCTTACTTCCTCTGGTTTTTTTTATTCGCATCCAGTTAGTGGTGCACAAGAATTAAGGAAGAGAGAGAAATAGGAGAGTAGACCCCAAAAGATGAATATTATATAATAAAGAAAAAAGAGAAAATATTGATTAAGGAAGAAAGTTTGAAAGTGGACTCACATGCAAGTGAGATTTACATTATTTTATTATATTTATAAGGATATGGTTGTAATTTTTGGTGGGACCATTTACTATAAAATGAAAGGATGCAAGTATTTTTGCACCTTCCTAAATAGGAAAAGGATGCAAGTAAAAAAGAAAGAACGGAGGAAGTATAACCGATTAAATCAAGTTTGTTTATTTTAATATCAGGGGAGGGTTTACGTTGATTTGTCTACCACATATGTAATTCAATTTATGTACTGTGTAATTTTTGTTTTAATGATTAAATTTGAATGTGACTGAAACTTGGGATCTTTATACTTCCACTGATCAAAGTGAATTTGGCATTTCTATGAGAAATAAGTCTCTTTCCTTTCCCTTTTGGGGTTTTAAATTTGCATAGAATGCCCCTTACTCATTAATCGTTACTAAATGAAGGTCGTACCGAGTGCGGAAGTCTCTGGCCATTGCTCGGTTCAGGGAAGGTCGTACTGTTTGCAGTGTTGCCTTTATTTTAATTATTATTGAGGAATTGAAGATTGATTGTTGCAGTTGTGATCATGATAGTGCAACAATCGAAAGTTTGAGGTCGTTGAATTGGTTTGATGTGATAGTTGGTCTTTTGATGGGTCATACTCATACAACACAAGGGAGTTAAATGATGTAGAATCTATATCTATACTAGATATATTAAAACTCCTACCCGAACATACATTTGACACATGACATCCCTCTTTGCCTCCAATTTCTTCTTTTTTGCTTTATCATACTAAATTGTCAAGTGTCATATCTTCCTCCAATTCTCGACGTCTTCAATCTCTTTTCATTTTCTCTTCTTTATATTAGTTACAATTTCACTCTAACCTACATTCCTAGGTGTTTTTGCACTTGTTGATTTATTGAATAATTGATCTTGGGATGAGGCTTAATGTTATTACTATCTAGACAGCTAGTAGGCCAGACATAGTGTTTTCAGTAGGGTTGTGTACAAACGATTTATTGAATAATTGATCTTGGGATGAGGCTTGGTGTTATTACTCTACATATAGTTGGGCAAACCTACATTCCAAGGTGTTTTTGCACTTGTTGATTTCAAACTTTTTTTTCCTAGCTTTACTACTAGTTTTTAGCTAATTTCCTTCTCAAATTTGTTTGACCTCCAAACTTAGTAGACTAAACTCAATTGATTTTCATTTGCCTCTCTTGGGATTCGACCCTTCTTACCAACTATACTAGCTTGTATAGTTTGTAACTAGGATTATAAATTGTATTTGCTTGGATCGGTTTTGTGAAATTCAATGACCGCAAAATCCGTCCATCAATTAGGAAATGCAATTAGAGACAAGGATGGTGCTTTGAAGGCTATTGCTGTAAAGAAGATCGAGCCAACGAGTGTTGATATTGCCAAAGCGGAAGCTGCTAGATATGGACTTGTAGTTGCTAGAAGACTTGGATGAATTTCATAAAGTAATACTTGAGTGTGATGCTGCTCAAGTTATCAGGAACATTAAGGCTAGCTCTTGTGGTTTCTCACCTATATATGTTATATTTAATGATATCAAAGTTACTACTTTAGATTTTAATTATTTTGATGGGTCGCTTGTTAGGAGAACGGAAAATGTTGTTGCTCATTTTGTTGCTAGATTATGTACAAACGATTGTAATGAGCATGTGTACTTAGGTACTTTTCCGTAGAGTGTTACTACTTTGGCGGAAATAGATACAATTCCTAATTAATAAAATTCCCGTATTTCATAAAAAACAAAAAAAAACAGAAGAATTTATACTCAGCCCATGATTCAAGTCCAATACAAGTAAAGTAGCAAAGGACATAGAATCATGAAAGAGAAATTAAAGGTAAATGGTTGTTTTATAATGTAACCGACCCTTTCTACTTTACTTCTATTCGATGTGGGATAATTTGTGATAAAATGTTAGTGTGAAGCTTTAACACAAAACAAATCATAACTAGTTGTGTACCATCCCCGTGCCACCACTACTATCAACTTCAGTAGTTTACCACTCCACCAACTCACCTGACAACCACTCGTTAATGCAACACACTATTTTTGTCGCCTTATAACTCCGATGCACAATCGAATAACATGTTTATGAAATGTCATGATAAGTTTTTCTAGACCGCAAGCAATATGTTGAGGAAGACCAATGTATTGTTTTTAATGTTTGGTTTGGGCTAATAAAAAATTATATTAACATTAACATGGATTTGTTTCTTTCTTGACAATGTTATCTCACTTTGAGAATCTTTTATCTCACTTTGACACAATCTTAAAACTTTACCAAGACAAGGTTTAACATTCCACTGATTAAATATATTTATATGGTCGCAACCTTGTCTTAAGACCATATAAACCATGTCTCAAGGTGTAGATTACATTGTCAGTTTGTGTCTAAAACCATGTCTCACGATTTTCATTATAATCATAGTTCCATGCATATACAATCATTCAAATATCTTACCTTGTCTGAAGAGTATACTAACCATGTCAAAAGGTATAAATTAGATTGTCATATGACACCACTATGCAAAAACATCAAATACCACTATGCTAGTAATAACAATATATGCCATAACAAACTAATTAATTAGTTTATTATAATTAATTCTTTACAATGTTATTTAGTACAAATCCGAATTCATCCGGAACATTTACTACCTCAAATTGTTATGGTCACGGTACGAAATGATTTCAACAATTCAACCCAATCTTTTTTTGAATTGAAATTGATAGTCACGCAATGGTCCATTTGAACCGAAAACATATGCTTTATTTGAAGCAACGCTAATTATTTGATAAGGATTGACCAATCATGGAATTATTTACAGTAAGTATATCAAAGATTGATATGATCACCAAGATTGATATAATCTTGGTCAATCCTTATCATTATTCACCCCCAAACCATTATATTAGTCAAAATACAAAATTGCATGCAACTGAATACAGTTCGGGGAAAACCTTTTAACCGAAAATCGATAATAACATGATGAACCGTTTGAACCGTACAACTGAACTGAATTGAACTGAAAAGGTCAATCAACCATGTTGGTTTGAAATTGTTACCCAAATGGTTATAACTGAAACAATTCAAGCTAAGGGAAAAAACTATCAACTGAACTGTTTGGTTCGAACCATAACTGGACTGGTTAACTGAAGTCCCTCCTCTATTTTTGACGAGAGCTATCACATTTCTAATTACTCAATTATTAATCAACTGTTATTTTATTATCCTATTTTTTTATTTAAAAAAACGTTATACAGATGCATATATATCATATAAGTTGATTTTTTTTTCAATAGGTTGAGTAATTTAGCATTGCACAAGAACTAAGCATTAAGTAAAAACCCGTCAACCTTGAAATAGAAATCAATTGATAACTAATAAAGTAATCATATAAAGAGTGCAATCATTATGCGGTATATTTTTCTTAATTGATATGATCTGATATGTCATATAAGTTGCAAGTTTCTTATCAATTTAATGGTAAATTATTAAAATCGTATAACAACTATACAGATATATAATAGTGCATATAAAATCACACAAATTATTATAATAGACGGTCTAATTTTAATATAAAATTAGACAATGCAAACCTACGTTCTCCTAAGAAGCCCATTCAATTTCTGTCTAACCTAACACTATTTTTAGGTATCTTGCACCATCCTAGTCGTCTATTCTCTTCTCCTTCTTTTATTTCCCTTCTAAATTTTGAATTAGAACAAACAATTATTAAAAATAGTCCGTCAGTCTTACAAAATGGATTAAGCTAGTCACTAAATGGATTAAATCAGTCACTAAATGGATTAAAGAATGTTATTAATGAATAGATTAAACTGATCACTAAATAAATTAAAATGGTCACTAAATAGATTAAAGTAGTCACTATATTAAGAAATATGATCTATTCTCTTCTTAATATTGGGCTTGAGCCGCGCCTACTTTTAAATTAAAAGTAGACGGTCTCTTACAAGACCAACTGAATCACACAAATTTAATGCAGTTACTGTTAGTTGACTTTCAATGTCGTTTTATACATCTAAGTATCAATTAAAAACCATCAAATTAATTTATATTATAACTTAAAGTAATATTGTCTTCATCTGATTTTATTATATGAATGGGTCAAACTATCTTCATTTTTTTAGTTCAGTTATAGCTTATTACCACTTCTAATTAATTTAATATTTAAATGTAAAAAAACCCAAAAAAAAATACTAGTTAGATTTTATACATCCGGTATTTTAAATTAGTGGCTATATTGATCGAGTATGGTTAAGATCTAGGAGGATAACGCACACAAAAACAAAAACAAACAAAGCTAGAAACCACCGCAAGGGACAAATTTATTAAACAAAAACTAAACACCCAAGAGACGTAGTATCCAAACAAACTATCGCACGTAACAGCCGCTCAACGCCGACGAGAGAAAACAAAACAGTAAAACTGCTCCCTCCAAACAAAAGTCGCGATTCGGGCAATACCCGAGTCCAAGAACCATTCCAAATCCAGAAATAGACCAAACCCAGCCACCACCTCAGGAATTTCGACTCGTGCACCACCGATCTCTCGCAAACGAGACGACAACCCAACACGTCAATAAATGATGAATACCCAAACAGCTCAAAGGGCGGAAATTAATATTTACCTAGAAGCCAAAGAAAGAAAAAAACGGAAAAACTAAAACAACCCTCACGATCCGATAGCAACCGATCGTAAAGTGTCAAACCATCGACGTTGACCGGCCCCAACAACAACAACGACGACAGCAACCGTACCCCTAGCCAAAGCAAACTCCCGAGGATGAGCGCAAGGATGGGAAAGAGAGAAAGCCATAGCGCTGCTTGAAAGGGAAAATCACGTTGATAGCACGACGATGGAATCAACTGCACAAAACGGAAGGGAGAGGGCAAAGGCCCACTCGCCGCCGACCTTTAAAAGTTAGGTGAAGGCCACCGGCGAGCTGGCACCACCACACGCCAAGGGATAAAACAGGAGGTTGCATTGACGAGGGTTTTTGGAAGGGTTTTCGTGAGGAGGTTTATGAGGGTTTTTCCGGCACATAATTTTTGAGTAAATCATAAAAATATACACTAAATAAACTTCATACAAACAAACTAGATAAGAAACCCTAAATAAGCTAATCAAATTTAACATAACAAATTAAACAAGATATTGCATTTCACGCGAAACTACATACAAAATTCAAATAAACTATTAAACTTTAAATTTAAATACATTACAAAATAAAATTGAAAAAAACCTACGGAAAGTAAAAAATTAAGTTTTCATTCAACTTTTTTTAATCCAAGTTTAAATTAAAACACTGTCACTTAATTAAAAAATTATAAATTAGTTAAATTCTTTAACAACTTTTATCTATCATCATCATTATAATAATTATTTAACGAATTTTAATTATAGAATGATCTTAGAAAATAAATTTAATAAAACTGTGCATCGCACGGGAACTAAAATAGTATATACTAAAACAGTTTGAATGACGTTGATGCAATGATGACACCATCCTGTCCACGTGTCAACCTCACATTGCATGGATGATGTCATAAACTCATTAATTTAAAAAAAACTTAATTAAATAAAATAAACTATGGAGTATTAAAATCTACAAATATTATTAAAAGGCGTTCTAATGTACGGAAGTGTGCCATGTGTTGCTTTTACTCATCGTGGTGTGTCATGTGGACTTCAAATCGTTCAGCAGAATTACGCCATGTCTGCAATTTGTGCCATTTGTGCGTCATGTCATTAGTGAACACATCTGCATATAATGTTTATACAAAAAGTTATCAATGAGATTTGATCTCTTGACCCCTAAGTTGTTATGAATATACTTTACCGACTCAACCAACTTCTATTGATATGTTGTATATCACTTTTATAAGTGTATATTGCTAAAGTGTTGTTCACATTCCAAGTTGCAAGATTCACATGTAGGAGTACTCCCTCTTGTCATAATTCAATACCACGTGCCACAATATTCTATTTTTGATTTTGAGTGTGCTACCAATCTCGGGATGAAGATGGCGAGGAAAGCTCAAGTGCAAAATAACGAAGCACAAGTAGTAAGACTAAACGATGACAATCCGAATTTTTCATCCCGTTACTTATCGTTCGCTTCTTTTCCCGACTAAAATTTGCATCACCCATTTGGGTGGGACTCATTTGCTCAAATAAATTATATCACCCATTTGATTGAGTAGGACTCATTTGCTAAAAAAACCAGGCATATGCAAAATTGGAAGTACTCCACCCCTCTGTTTAAAAGTACAATAGCAATTTTCGTGTGCATTTAGAAGAAGTTGAGCAATTTCGAATTTCATATTCATTCATTAATTATTATTTTTTAATTTTTAAAATGTGTCTACTTACAAACACCAATCTAATGAAACTTATTGGACTACTTCACTTAGCCTACTATCTGAATTAAGGTGGGTTCTTAGCTCAATTAAGAATACACAATTTTGCATCCAATCACAGTTTGTAACTATGCATAAAGATACGCGAGTACAAGACTACAAGAAATACATGAGTAGACAACCAATACATCATTAACATAACGACCTCTATGGACCCGGGGCAACGCCCGGGCCAGGAAACTAGTTTAAATTTAAATATTGCACCAAAAAAATTTAATTAAATACATCACATCTATCTATAAGTAGTTACTAAAACATAATTAAGATGATTCAATGATGACATTTTACTTCCTACGTGTCAAGCTCACGTCGTACATATGATGTCAGCTATACATTAAATTAAATAAAACACTTAAAATAAAATAAAAAATACCTATATTAAAAACTTAAATTAAATTAACTATGGAGTATTAAGTTTTAAATTTAAATACATTGCTACATTGCATTAAAGAAGAAACTACATGATAATTGCATTTCATGTAAATCTAAATAAAAATTTAAAAACCTCCTATAAACCTCTAATATAATTTCAGTTCACGTAAAAAAAAAATTAAATAAACAATTGAAATTTATATTTAATTACATTACAAAATTAAATTAAATAATCTACATTAGATAAACCTCATATCTACTAGATAAGCTAACCTAAAAAATCGAATTTCAAGTAACCAACTAAATACGGGGTAACATAATTGTATTTCACATAGATCGACATAAAAAAAAAATCTTAAATTTAAATACACTACAAAATTAAATTAAAAAACCTTCCAGAGAAAGTAGAGACTACCATATAAATGCATTTTACGTAGATCTACATATAAAAATTAATGAAACTAAATATTAAATTAAAAAATACAAAATAAACCTCTTTAAAAAAACCGAATTTTGTGTAACAAATACAACCTTCGCTTAATATTTTTTTATATCAATTTATATACTCCATAAACAACATAAACACAGATGTCAAAAAAAAAAATAACATAAACATCATCACCCAACATATTGTATTTTACTCTTC
Organism: Beta vulgaris subsp. vulgaris; assembly: GCF_026745355.1. Taxonomy (NCBI): domain Eukaryota; kingdom Viridiplantae; phylum Streptophyta; class Magnoliopsida; order Caryophyllales; family Amaranthaceae; genus Beta; species Beta vulgaris. Next base: position 14,493,065 of record NC_079210.1, on the reverse strand, counting down.
AATTTGTGTATTTTTTTTTAGAAGGTATGTTTTATATGCAATGATATTTCTTAATTTTGAAATATTTTTTGTAAATATCTATAAATAAATTAAATTTGAGACTAAGGGATAGCTCAAGTGATTAAAGCTTCCTTCCCGATTCCAGGAGATCCTGTGATCGATTCTCGTCCCCGCCCTTGTGGCTCTCTTAACACAAAAAAAAGTAAATTAAATTTTAAAATATTGTGCATCGCACGAGTTCTAAACTAGTTATATAAATATAAAACAATTATGCGCATATCTATAACAAATTTATATACTATTTTTTTGTGCTAAGAGAGCCACAGGGGAAAGGATGAGAATCGATCGCACAAATCTATATACTATGGGACTTGTGTTTATAAGCTTTGGCAAAATCTACATGCACAAGTAGGGGTTGTACGCCTTGTACCCCCTCCGCATGTGCGCAGTGCAACTGTTGCTTGGTGTGCAGGGCCCTGCTCCCTATGCATCTCCACTTTGTCGACCTAAAAATGCATATAATTATAATACCCTTTGCGAGATTTTGGTGATTTTAGTGAGGAGAGAGAGAGCTTACAGAGAATAAGCTTCTTTTAAACTTCTAAAATCAATTTTAATTTTTAAATGTCAAATTCAGCTTTATTCAGTTCAAAAACTCCAAAAACGTATTTCTAACTCAGGAAAAAAGATCAAAACAATTTTCTAGTGGCTATGGTTCCAAGAACCTTTTAGGATCATATTCAAAGGTTTCAAAAACCTCTTATCAATCCATTTCAAACATCTAAGGGTGTGTTTGTTTATCAGGAAACAAGAAAGGGAAAGGTAATAAATCCTCTTATTTCCCTTAGCTGTCATTTGTTTACACTTTTTTTTTTATCTTTCCCTTTCCCCCCTTTTCTTTTTTCAATTACCTAAAATACCAGTTTCATGATTCCCCCCACCCCCCTTGGGATTCCAATTCCCTTCTTTCCCTCTTAGCCACACCATCTTGTTGACCACGAAGACCACCAACACCACTTCGTTGACCACCCAAACAAACGAAACTGTCCCGAACCACCACAATACCAATACCCCACCACAAAACCACCACGAACCACCTACCCCCGCCACAAAATCAACCAAACCCACCACGAAACCTCACCCGAAAATCACCACGAAACCGCTACCGACCAAACAACCACCACGACGACGAGATTGACCTCACCACGATACCAACCGCCCTCGGACGATCCACCTATCCCCACCAGGAACAACAAAACCAGCCACAAAACCACCACAAAACCCTAACCACAAAACCACCACCTCACCACCTGCCCCAACGACGAAACCCACCCCAAAACCCCAAAACCGGCCACAAAACTAGCACCTAACCCCACCACAGAATTAACCAACAAAACCAAACCACAAAAGGAGAGAGAGAAGAGAAGGGGCGCGACAAAGTGGGCGTCGACATGTACCGGTGGGTGAGGCGGCGACGTGTAGCGGTGGAGGAGGTGGCGAAGTGAACTGATGGAGGAGGCGGTGAGGAGAGAGAGGCGGTGAGGAGAGAGAAAGGGAGAGAGGAGATGCATATGAGTGAATCATGAATGAAAAATAAAATGTTACCAAGCACAATCCCACAATTAAGGTAGTCTCATTCCTTTCCTTTCCTAACCCTTTGTTGATTCCTTTCCTTTCCTTACCTCTGAACCAAATGGCCCCTAACTTTCTTACATTCAAGTTTTCCTAAGCAATCACTATTGCCTCGAAACAAAGCCAAACTGATAAGTATTTAAAAAGTGTTCAAGGAAACTCCAAAGTGGCCAAAGCACCTCGTAACACGTCATCACGTAAACTCATGGCTCGAAACTTCAGAGCTCATTGTGTTTATTTGCAATGTAGTTTTCAAATGATTTTCACTTTATTCTACTGATTTTGTTAAACAAACAACAAACTTCGCTTTCACAAATAGGAATCAAACTGTCACAAAATACGAGAAGGTTCTTTTCCAAAGCATTTTTTGTGTTTTAACTTGATTTTTATAAAGTAAATTGTTTATGAAACAAACTTCCAAAAAGCTTTATTGAAGAAATTTATTAAATTTATATTAGTTATTTATTCCTGCCAAAACAAAACCTAGAATATATGTCAAATTGGAGAAATGGAGACAAAGATTAGAATATATGTCGGAGTACAGCTCCTCTAGATAAGCCATTTTCGTTAGTTTGTGTGTTGGAAGGAAGACTTGATCGGGTGGACGGATACCCGACCGGGTGCGAGGAAAAAGAAAAACAAACGAGTGAGTTTGGCTCAAGACCCGACCGGGTGGGTCATGGAACCGACCGGGTCCGTGTGTTTTCCACTAGGCATAGTATGGTAGTTGACCCGGCGGGATGGTGGTGGACCCAACCGGGTCCATGTCTTCAGTTCTGGTGCAGACCCGCCGGGGTCTGGGTTGGTTTCCTTCTTTTCTCCTCTTATTTGTTGCGGACCCGCCCGGGTCCCGGGTCCGATTCGTGATTCGGGTCGTTTCTTTTTGTCACGAGTTTTTCGTGAGGCTGCCATCTTTAATTATTGTTAGAAATATCAGAAAGAGTATGGAGCAATTCTTGAGGGACTCAAACCTCAATTTCGAATGTACAATCTTTGGGCGTTGTGTATACCTTGTGGGATGTTTGTTATTGACTCTACACTGAGTATTGACGGGAATTGCTTCTAAGGTGGTGGTTTATACTACGACACAACAATTTGGTAATTTCGTTCTAATTATTCTTGCTATCAATTGTTCTTGATTCGTTTGTTTGATATACAGTAGACTATTATTTCCTACAATATGGATGGTTTAAGCTAAGTTGGAATTAGACGAGTGTTTGGAATGCCATTTTGGGACACAAAGGGGGAACAAATGATGCTAGGGTAGAGTTAGACAGAAAGGATATGGCCAAGAGTGAGTGTTTTAAATATCTTGGGCCAATCATTCAAAAGAATGACAATAAAGAACAAGATGTGGCTTACAAAATTAAAAGGGAATGACATAAAATTAAGAGTGACCACGAGAATTTTTGTGAACAAAACATCCCTTTTAAAGTTGAAACTTGATAGAGAAATTCTACAACACTGCTATAAGACCAAAGTTGAAGGGGAAATTCTACGAAAGAGCACATTTAGAAGGTAAGGGTGACAAAGATGCAAATCTTGAGGGGGTGTGCGAAAACTCTGTAAGGGATAGAATCGAAAACTAACTTATTTAGAGAATAGTTAATGTTGCGGACAATAACAAGCTAAGGGAAAATCGTGAGTTTGGAAGGAGTAGTTAAATAATATATGAAACCAATGGATTTGCAGGAGAATGAGGTCCTCAGTCGTAGGGGTAGAGGAATTTTTTGTGTGGATGATTATCTGAAATAATCACTTTTGGTTTATGTTGTCGGCCCCACTTAATTATAACACTCTAAGTCTTTGATTGGTTGGTTGATTGACTTATTTCTACACGCATTCCTATCAAGTGTTATTCACTTTTTTAAAGTTCAAAACTATGCTCGAAATCAAGAGATAGCCCTAATCAGATACATTTCACATGAAATCATATTCTAATTAAAACAATGCAATGTTGTTATAAGTAGTAAATCGAATGGAAAACTAAAAAAGCTCTAAAGTAACTACTTCATCCGTTTCTTTTTAACGACAACTTTAGTTTTTGCACGCTTTTTAAGGAAGATATTTAAGAGTGTAAACGGGCAAATTAGGTAAAATAATTTTAAGACTAGTAACATATAATCTTATTCTTGTTCGTGCTAAAATCTATTTATGGCATGTCTTAGGCATGACTTTCCCACCTCACACGGACATATTTTATGTCCAGGTACTATCAGGGGTGACTAGACAAAACATGACATTCACCTAGTTATCATTCGAGATTCTCGTGAACGGAGAACGCTCGACTACAAACACCTCCCTTGGGTATAGATGTGCTTGACTTAGGTCTTTCTCTCAGTCACCCAAAGACAAACAAAACCAACAGCGTTATAATAATTGTGGCACCCACATGGCCACATGGTATAGATGGCGAACTATAAGCACTTTCGTTACACCCACATGTTACTGTGCTTACGTGCCTTTATGTGCACTTCTATATGCTATCACCCTTCGAGAGTTTTTTTTTTTTTTTTCAAAACCATGATGTCAATGGATCATGTCTAAGCCTGTCATTTCACACCATTTTATTTTAGGGAGTGCATCCACTATGTGTTGAACTCAAACCTCGTCCAAGCCTTACAAGACGAGTCTCCCTATCCAGGCATGGTCTCAATTCATTTGTTACGAACCAAGTTTAAGTTTTCCCTTAAAAAATTTAAGAATGCCTGAAGTCACAACACATGGCCAAATCCAACCAACTTGGTTAGAAAAAATTGCTATGTATTGAGAATCAATTCTCAATTTTGCAAGCACTTGCTTTTAGCTTGAGCAAGTTGTGGCTCTCACCACTAATCAAAAGTTGAACTAAAGATCGTATATAAATGCTTCACTAAGATGACATTTGAAAAGCGAAAAACTTTACATAGTCCAATTAACCAATTTATAGAAAGACAAAACAATATATTAAGTTAACGTCATACGTGCCATACGATAACCATAGCATAGCGACCATCCCATCATGGACTAAATCTACTCCCCTCTGAGTCTCTGACCCTTGCTCTTCTTTCGGGTAACAGTTACCCATCCATCAACCTCCATATCTTTTGAAGCAACCTCATTATTTATTGGTGAATCAACCATCATACTTTCTTCATCATCATTCTTCAGATCATTGGCACTCATGCTAGTCTGCAATATGACAAGATCAATGTTACTTGGACTCTTTCATTTACCTCACGTCTCGGACACTGACACCGACACTTGGACACTTCATTTTAACTAAAAACACTACTTTTTCAAGAAAATGGGCTAGTCCGATGCTTGGAGCCTGGGACACACGTGTCTGATTTGACACTTTATCCGAGTCCACGTAACATAGGACATGATACAAGTTTTAGCAATATGAAACTAGACACTTAGAACATGGTCTCACTATATTTCCACATACTATTGCTTCATTTGCATGTATGTTTGATGTATTGTATTGATATATGGTTTTTCCCTCATTCTCTTGCTATATTGAATGGTTTTTGGCCTTCTTGAAGCCCTCTTTGCTACTAATGTTGTTCATTAAGTGTTTGAATGAGTTTTAGGTTGCTTCCATTGATTTGGAGTGATTTTGGGACTTATTTGCGAGCACTACGGAGCTTTAGGAGGAGTAGCAAGGAGCTAGGAGTGGAGCGACACAAGGAATGATCGTTGCGGAGCATCGATTTTGACACATGCTCACTCTTTTAGCCATAAGTCATGTTTCGTATGTCGGATTGGTGCGATTCCAACTGCATTGGAAACTAGACTTCGAGAGCTTCAATTTGATAGGTCATATGCCTAATTTGGACCACCAGAGCTCCGGATTAGCCTTCGGAAGACGGACTAGTGAAACTGTCCCGGGTGGAACCAATCCGATCGGATCACACCTGATCCGATTGGATCAGAGCCCGATTTCTATCTTTTAGTCGACTTTTAGTTGGCTTTTAATTAAGGGATATAATTGTAATCGGCAAGCTTATCTATCTTAGAGGAATTTAGCAGTATTTAAAGAGAGATCTCCTAATTTGTAATCATCTTTTATTTCCATCAAATAATTTTTAGAGTTTAATTCTAGTTTTCTCTCAAGAACCCTAGTTTTATAGTTTTTCAATACAATTTGCAATTCAATAAAGTTAAGCATTCATTTTTCAATTCCTTTGGTGCTTTTGGTAATTATTCTTCTTTTATCCTCTTTTATTATTGCTTTTATTTTATTTATGCTTTTAATCATGTTTTCCCCAATTGCTATTATTATGTTTATTTCAATCATGCTTGAGTAGTTTAATTTCTAGGGCGATTGGGGATCTATAGCAATATGATTGCCATGTATTTGGTTTGAGTCAATTCTTGACTTGGCAATTAATCAAATTCTTATTAGATTGTTCTTCACGTTAATCAATTTCATAGGGCCCGACTTAATTGCTTAATTTGATTAGTCACGAGCCTCTAGATCTAGCGATTGAGACTTAGCACAAGATCTACGTCAATAGGTAGAACAAGACTATCCTAGGTCGAGAGATACGGTTAGGAGTAGTTCTACGGTTCATTCGATTCGAAAGAACTTTGACCCAGTTTTGATTGTGCCTTGTTATGAATTGTTGATGCCGAATTATTGCTAAATACTGTTGATTGTTTAATCATATAGTTTAATCCTCTTTAATTGATTGTTCTTATTAGTCTTAGCTTAATATAATCACAAATCAACGGATCTTTTACTAGTTTGGATGCTTGTACTCAATTAATCGATACTTGTTGCTTCTTCGTGGATTCTTACCACTAGATGCATAGTTAGTATTAATGGGTATTTTTGATAGGTACGCGACAAGCCTGTCAATGTTTCTTATTAACTCTTTTTACCTTTTTAGGTTTAATAAAAACTCAAGCTTATTCATTTAGGAATCCCCCAACAAATAAATTACAAAGATTTGAAAAAAAATAATTAAATAGTAAAATAGAGCATAGAGAACTCTTTAAACATACTCTAGCATTAAGGGTTACTCATTTGGGCAATTTACTAGGCGACGTTCCAACATCTGGCTTTATCCTGTTATCTTACACTAGTGATTGTTCTTAATTTTCCAACAAATTAAGTTTGACTTTGCACAAACTTCTGAAAATGAAGAATTGAAAATCTCACGAGCTCTTTTGTTTATTCATTTTTAATAAAAATCATAACCTAATCTTTTGCATGTTTGGCCTGCACACCAATCAAAACTGAAGACCTTTAACCAGCATTTAATTATTTATCATCCCCTGAGTATTCTACATCTCTGATTTGGTCTCATATATTTCGATTGTCTACTATGGTTTCAATTTTCTTATGATTGGATATCATTCATCTTATGAATTGCTTCAGTAACCCCTTGCAAAATGATTTGTATGGAATAGAGTTAATGGATTCTCGAGTGTGATCTAAAATTCCAGCAGCTGCTAGTGAATATAGTGCATCAAATGAAGTATCTTTCTAGTAGTATAAACGAGGTTCGCTTGACAAAATGGAGTAAGATAACCAAGCTAAACAGACTTCCTTTAGCTATGTACTGACCTCAGTTGTGTCAGAAGAATTTGAGAACCAATTTTAATGTCGGTTTCAACATGTAAGAAGACAACCGCAAGATGGTGATAAATGGTGATTTTATGAGGAAACAAAAGATAAATACTAACCATCATGTGGCAGGAAGGACTTAGTGGAGGTATAAAACAAAGGAAATCGAGGAGGATCTTAGCTAATGATTGCATAATACATATTGGTTGGTGTAACTAATGAAATAGTGTGATTTAAGGCTTTGGTTGATTGATTGTCTCAAACAAAAAAAACTCAATTCCTGCTAAAGCTGACATCACATGAATACAACCTACAAAAATCTGGTTAGGGTTGAAGTTTTTGACATAAAAAGTTCAATTTGTCAACTCGAACACGGCCTAAAAGTTAAACAAGATAGATTTGGGTTAAATTTTCTAACACGAAATTAACTTGAAATGGCCTGAAAAATTAGAAGACCAATAAGCAAGGATATTATTTAAACCTAAAATACAAAAAAATCACCTATCGGCCTCACCTTAGAAACTAACCCACCATAGCCTTACCGCATCTACAGTTTCCAGCGGGTTAGGGTCGAAGATCCAAGCCTAGTATAGGCGAAGGGTACCAAGCAGGAGACGATCTTGATTCCCTTATGTCATGAGCAGAAGGTTCAGCGCAACCCTTAGAGGGGAAAAAAACACTACTAGACTTCAATACTCCTGCTCCCAAACAATTTTTCACGTTGAAGTTTTATTTGTGTGTGTTAAAAAACGCCCTTATTATCTCAATTAGTTGATAATGTTCTAACATTGAAATAATCTCAATCTCTTGATGTTTGGTTCATCAGGCACCATGTATGCTTATGTTTGCAGAAGTCATTACCACTATGACTACTGATTTTCTGGGTTGAATGTTCATTTTAGTTGTTTATGATTTGTTGTTGCCATTCTCAATTATTCGTTTATGACTTATGAGCATTTGAGATATCATAATTTCTCCGCCATCAAACTTTTTGTATTCTGTTATATGCAGCCAAACTTCATAGTTAAAAACTTTACTAAAATTGGGGCTCCCTCTTATGCATATGAACTTAGCTAATTCTACAATTATTGATGTGTAATTTACACTCTTATTGATGAAACCCTAAGTCCCAATTTCAGTAAGTTGAGCAGTGGATTAAATCTTCCCACATCATTCCCTTCAAGATTTAAGTAATATTGTTTGATTACACCATGATGTCTGTGTTCAAGGACCACAAATTGAATTGATCATAATTTTGATCTTTATGTAAAAACATTGATCTTGTACATCTTTTTCGAAATAAGGAATGGTTAAGTAGACCAGTGTGTACATGAAGAGTGGAAGAGTGGGATCAGGGAGATTTTGAACGAGGTAGAGAGAGACTAAAAATGACTTGGCGGAAAGGAGTTAAAAAGGATATGAAGCAGTTGGATTTGCAAGAGAATGAAGATCTATCGTAGGGAATGGAGGAGGAAAATTTATGCAGATGACTTCCTGGAATAATCACTCTTGGTTCATGTTAGTCATGTTAGTCGACCCCACTTATGGGAATAAGGCTCTGATTGATTGATTGATAGTCTTTTGACATAGTATATTAGTATTAGTGTGATAAGAGGATTTTAGGTTTGAATCACATTGACATTTCAAGCACAATGGGCTCACATAAAGTATAAATATTGGTCTTGGGCAAATATATGACAAATTATCTTAATGAATACTTCCTCTGTTTCTTAAAGGATGAACCAGTTTCTTTATTATTAAATTTTACAAAGGATGCAGCACTTTGATTTTATTCCTTTTTTTGGATTGGGGACCACATTAAAATACTCATAAATCTCTTTTTAATCTCTCCTTTTTTTGTGGTAAACACATAACTTTTCCCACTTACACTCAATTAAAATACTCATCAATACTCTTTACTCTCTTTTTTTGTGGGGACCATTTAACTTTTCCCCACCTAATTAGTTCTACCAAATTTTGCCTCGATTTTCGAAAAACCAAGAGTGGTGTATCCTTCAAGAAACGGAGGAAGTAGTATATTTGCATGACCTTCCTTTTAGACATATATACTTATAATCCTTTTATTGGATAGTTCATCTTAGAACAATGAGCTACATCAAACCTTGATCTAAGAGGATATCAAAATTAAGTTAGCCTTTACATATTTTACTTAGGTGCTATGCCTAAATGTTAGTTTTAAGCAAATTTGTTTTATTATAATTTGGGTCACAACTGATAACGGACTAACTAAACAAACTATTGTGTCTCTTCCTGATGTGTACCAAAAGAAAATGAAGTGACCATGAAGCAAAGTGGTTCAAGCACCGGAAACTATGAGATGACCACTATGAGAAACAAACATAACAAGCGGAGTGGAATCTACTTGCGTCTGACTTCCAAGTGACTCCTTTGGTAGTGATTATTGCAGCACGGCAAAATCAGGCACAAGGCTAGCTCTAGTGTGAGGGTTGGTGACAAAGGGGGCTACACTAAGCGCTACAAACAAGAGAAAGTTACAAGGATGAACTATGACAACAAGAGCAATGGCTTTAGCAATAAGGGCCACAACAACAGCTAGCTATGGTGGTGGCAAGAAGTATCTTTACTAGAGATCTCTTGGTCTTGCATCGATATGAAGTTCAATGATGGCGAAGTTCTTTAGATTGATCTATTTCTTTTAGTTGTGATTGGTTTTAAACACTGAATTACTCATTGATGATTCAAACTTTAAACTTTGAACATTGAACAATAGAATGTGATTGTGTGACCCTGTGTCTTTATTAAGTCGTAGTCTATTTGAAGCTCATGGTATTTATAAAGGGATGTATAGAATCATTGAGATTGTGATCAATAAAGTTGGATTTATTTAATGTTGTATTGGTTCACTCCTATTCTAAAGCTTGTTGCAAGTTTTTTGTTATAGAGGTAATGTCGTATATAACTTGGTATTTTAAAAGGCATGTTTTAACGGAAAAGGGCATGGTTACACATAATATGTGGATTAATTCATAGCAAATGAATAATTTAAACTCATTTGGTAGCTAGGTTGCACGGGGACGGCTTTCCCGTCCCCGGTACAAAACGGGTACCGGGACGGCTGGGGGCAGCCGTCCCCGGTACGCGTTGACTTTTAGGGTACGATTTGACCATTTGGGGGACGTCTCGGGGACGCGCGTGAGACTCAACGCCGTCCCCAAGGGTATTTTCGACCAAAAAAATTAAAGATGTTCGCCTGTATAAGCCGTTACTACTCATGAAAGTCTGCTTTGAGCACTCGAAGAGTCCGCTGAAGATGAGTAAATTAGGTTTTAAATTTTCAAGGAGTGAGATATTGGTATGAGTGGAGGACAGCTGGAATATTATTTTTGGTAAAAGAATTAACCACGTGCACTACACTTTATTTCTTAAGCAAACCCCACATCTTTTTCTTGTTTTTCTTTTTCTTTTTTTAATTAATATTAATATGAATATAATAAAAGGATTAACCACGTGCCTGCAATCTATCATTCTACAACCCCAACTTCCCATTACAAAACTATCATACAAGGTCAACTAATACAAGCTAAAAAGTCTAAAAAAATAAATTCGTGAGGGACAATCGCGACAAGGTCGGCGATGAACGCATTAATACCGTTACCGTATCACCGTGACCGTTCCCGCAATTGCGACCGAAACCGCAATTTCGAACCATGCATTGGACTAAATTATTTCTATTGTTATTTTATTTTGTTACATTAATTTTTCTTTTCTAAAAAAAATAAAAAATAAATTGTCGTCCCCAAAGCCGTCCCCGTACCTGGGAATTTTTAGATTTGTCGTTTAACGTCCTTGTACCCGTCTCTGTGCAACCTAGTTTGGTAGCGAACAACATGATAGTACAATGAAAGTTTTATTATAAACACAACTTGCAATACATTATAGACATGACAATTAAACAAATAAAATTCACCCACGCAACGCTAGGCTAAAAACTAGTATTATACTCCCTTCGTTTTTTTTAGTTCTTCCACTTTCTATTTTGGAATGTTTTCAATTGGTTGTTCCAAACCAATCTAAAAATAACTTTTTTACTTTTTACCTACTTTATTTACTCTAACATTAATGAATTACTCCTTTCTAAATTCAACTTTCATTACTTTACCCAATCTATTCACCCAAAATTATGTTTTCCCGAAAAATTTCATTCACACATTTACTCTTTTACCTAACTAAACTTTTTTACCTTATTTACTCATCTATTTTATCCTACTCAATCAACTCTTAAACACCATGTCATATTAGTATGGAACATCCAATAAAAAACGAAGGGAGTATTAAACACAATTGAGTATGTATATTATTATCTTTAAGTCAAGTACTTTATATAGTGTAAACTTTATCAATCAATAAAAAATCTTGGGAAATTCTAAGCTATACCCATGAGGTTTGGCACTTTCCAAGCTGTAACCAAGCTTTTTAAAAGTTCTCAGCTGTATCCATGAAGTTTGGTCATTAATCAAGCTATGCCCTCCCCTGGTTAAATAATTAACCTTAGTTAACTTAAAACAAAAAAAAAAAAAAAAAAAACCACCACCCCACCCTACTCCTCCCACAACCACCACCACCCATCATCACAAATGTTGCCGCCTAACAGCACGCCACCACCCAGCACCCGCGACGTACCATCCACCACCTCCGACCACCCTCGCCAACCACCCACCCTCGATAGCCCACTCTCGAACCCTCGCGTACAGAAACCCTTACCCCTCGAACCCTCACTCGATCCTCCCACCATCCCGCGAACTGGCAGTCGCCAACCACCATTCCTCCCACCACCTTGTGAAACCTCCCTTGCGAACCACCCACTTAGCAAACCTACAAATAAAAACCCCAAAACGAAATCAAAAGAAAAAACCCAAATCTTTGGGTTTTGAATTTTCGAACCAAAATCAAACGAAAAATAAAATTGATTTAGGGGTTTTGCAATTCAACTATAAACGAATCAAAGCCCTAAGTTAATTTTGGAATTGATTTAGGGTTTTGAATTGATTTAGAGGTTATAATTCATGGGGTTTTGCGAAGGAGGTGGTGGAGTGGCGGTGGAGTAGGGCTGGTGGTGTAGTGGTTGTGGCGGTGGTGTTGTGGCGGTGGCGCTGGACTGGTGGTGCGGTGGCCATGGTGATGGGACGGTGGTGTAGTGGCGGTTTGTAAGGGAGGAGGGTGGTGGGTGGGTTTTTATTTTCTTTTTCTTTTTTATATATTTGAAGTTAACCTTGGTTAGCTTCAAAAATTAGAGGGGTATACCTTATTAAATGACCGAACTTCATGGGTACAAGTGAGAACTTTCAAAAAGCTTGGTTACAGCTTGGAAAGTGTCAAACCTCATGGGTATAGCTTAGAATTTCCCAAAAATCTTTGAATTGAAAATTTACCATTCATACATTTATTTTTTTTACTTTAAATAGGTTTCATTTAAAATATATTTAAAAAATATTCTTTTTGTATATATATCAATATGAATTGAATTCTCTCTTAAAAAAAATACTAATCACATCCATGTATCGCATGATTATCAATCTAGTTTATAAGTAAATTGTGCATAAATGTCGCATTTTAGATTCAATCTTAAAGCGATATTGGTGTCACTGCTAAATTGGTGGCGTGTAGTAGTGTTACTATGGATTCAATCCTATTAAAAGGTATGGCTTGTGCTATGGAACCTTTCACTGTATAGTGATACACCTTTCTCAAATTTTCGCCATGCTATATGATCCATTATGAATAGTAGGTTTACATCCGATATGTATCGCTAATGGTTTGTTTGTTTACATGATATATGCATTTTTTATTGTAGCATAGATAAGTGTAAATTGGTTGGTTGCAAAGCATCCCAAAGTTAGTATTCTTAAGCTTTATTAGAAGACTATAAGATGGTGATTATAGGAGGAGACAAGAAATACATATTGATCATAACATGACAGGAAAGATTTATGAAGTATATTAAACAAAGGATACTGAGGAGGATGAGCTTCGCTAATTATTGCAACATACATTTTGGTTCATGTACACTAAGGGAAAAAAAAGGAAGGGTTGCGCTTTCTTTATTAGGCAACCCTTCTATACAGTAGGGTTGCGCTTTTAAATAAAACGCAGCCCTTCATTATAGTAGGACTGCGTTTTAATAGAAAAGCGCAGCCCTGTTTTGTGAAGGGCTGCGCTTTTTTTAAAAGCGCAGCCCTTCTATGGGCTTTTTTTTTTAAAATAATTAGGCCCCTCTTCACACGCCCCCCTCTCTCTCTGTTCTCTCTCACACGCCCCCTCTCTCTCTGACCCTCCCTCTTCTCTCTCTTCTCTCTCATACGCACCTCTCTCTCACCCTCCCTCTTCTCTCTCAACCTTCGTCGGATCCACAGCAACAACAACAAGAAATCACAACCATTCGCCGGAATACTCCTTCCTTTCGCCGTTCGCCAATCAACCCCGACGAGTCCTCACAACAACAACAACCGTTCGCCGCTCAACCCCGACGAGTCCTCACAACAACAACAACCGTTCTCGCCGTTCGTGTCCTCACACCAACAACAACCGTTCGCCGTTCGAGTTGGTCTTCAGATCTATAATTTTAGGAGTTTTTTTTTGCATTTTTGTTCATTTTCGTTCATCTTTTTTCATTTTTGTTCTATTTTCGTTTCTTTTTTTTTCTATTTTCGGTCGTTCGTTGTAACAATTTCAGATCTATAATTTTAGGATTTTTTCTTCATTTTTTTCATTTTCGTTTATTTTTTGTTACATTTTTCATTTCTGATTTTGTTTTTTTGTAATTGTGATGTAATTTTTTTCGGTTTTTCTTTTCAGGATATTAATTTCTGTTTTTTGGTTTGTATTCAATTTTTTTGTGTAGTTACTATGTAATTTTTTGTAATTCTTTTGTAGTTTTTTGGGATATTTTTCATTTTGGTGATTTTGTTGAATATTTTGCTGCAGTTATTACTTTTTTTTTTTGTTGTATTTTTCTGTTTTATTTCGATGTTTATGTCAATTTTTGCGCAAATGGTGATGGTGGATAATGAATTGTGTTTGTATTTGATGTTTAATATTTTATGTTGTTTTTCGTAATATTTTTCTATATAAAAATGCAAAAAAAAAAAAAATTATTTTTTTTTTGGGTCAAAAAGGGCTGCGTTTTTTACTAAAAAGCGCAGCCCTTCTAAGCTTGAAGGGCTGCGCTTTTTAGTAAAAAACGCAACCCTTCGTTGTGAAGGGCTGCGCTTTACTAGCGCATCCCTATTTGAAAAGTGAAGGGCTGCTCTTAAAAGGACTGCTGTCAAAAAGCGCAGCCCTACAGGCTATTTTTAGAGCAGTCCTTCTTTATTTTCCCACTAGTGGTAGCTAACAAAGTAGTGTGATTTAAAGCTTTGATTCATTTTTTTCATCCACAAAACATTACCTGTAGCACATGGGGAACATGGGGAACTGGCTTTGCCTGAGTTGTCTCCATAAGCTTTTGAATTGATTGGTAATTACCTTCTAAGCATTCTTCATGCATAATCATTAATTTCAATGCCACCTATAATAATATTGTAAAGAATAGTTATAGGTTAGGGAAAAAAACAAAGAAGAATTCTGCATAATTGAATTGAGAAGAGAATTAACCTGCTCTACTTCCTCGGAAGGATCATTTAGTCCTAACTTATCCATGGCAACAAGCAGCAAATCTTCTAACTCGTCAATGTATAGAGGTTCTGAGAAGGAGAAGTGTATGTGAATTAGAATGACACCATGGTATACTATACAAGAAAGAATAAGTACATCCTATTAAAGCTTTTAAAAAACAAGACCTAGTGTCTGAAGATGACTTTGTTATGTTTTAAGAAATGTTGTTCGAGACAATTTACTTGCTTCCTCCGTTTTTTAGATGCGTTACTCTTGGAATTGTGGACTGTGTATTTTTTACAAAAGAGAGATAGGAGAATTATTTCCAAAAGTATCAAATTATCAAATTAGTTGGAATCTACTTGTATGTTACTAGACCCTAAAAATCCATTGCTCATGTTCCACGCAGATACTTCATTTGTAGCTACAAAAACGTGAGCCTAACAACTAAGGTTGTAAGACCTTGATGGCACCATCAGACATAAAATGAAAATAAAACCATAGTTTTTATGTTAGAGACAACTTTTCTACCATTGCTCTTGGGGTGGCAAAAGAAATTGACAACAGAAGCGAACAAAGAGGCTTCTATATCTCGTGAACAACTATCTCCCCACTCATGATCCACCAACATTCGAAGCATATACCAACGTGAGAATACAAGCGATACCCCTTGTTGTAATTGCTCAAGGGCTTCTCCTGTTAGCTTTGATCTCTTTGAATCCGCCATTCTCAGCTAAAAATTGGCAATTATCAGTGCTCGAGGATGACACACTGCGATACCGCCAAAACATACTTATTAATAACAAACAAATTCCAATAAACAAGCAGAACCAATGCAGTTGACATCAAAATTTGATGATCAAACACACAATAAAAATGAACAATCACATGGCATGACCAATAACACTTATAAAATGAATTGTAATATCTAACAAACCCATCTCAATTCCTAGGTTAAACATGCATGGATTAGTATTAAGACTATTATCCCACAAAACTCAACATTCCAACAAAATTCAGACAAAAATCAAGCAAAATTAGCAAAATAATTGAAACAAAACTGAAAAATGGAACAAAATTAAGAATAGATAAAGAATTCAACACAAAATTAAAATTGGGGGACGAAGAGGAGAGAGAAGAATAATACCTTAGGAAAACCGAAACCCTAACAATGATATTAAGAGCAGCATCCACACAACAACAGCAGCAACAATAGCAACAGCGCAACACGACAGTGATAACAGAGTGATATAGGGAGAGAAAGGGATTTCGAATGGTCAAATATTTGAGTAATCAAATACGAAGTATAGCTACAATAGTCAAGTTTTAGAAGGAGACAGGCATACCGCATACCCACCCGCCCGCCTACTCACACCAAAAAAGAAGGAAAAGATGACAGTAATCTACAGGAAAAGGGGAGAAAAAAAATAGAAGGTGATTATGTGACACTTCAAATTAAACATGGAAAACTCACCGGCGGTCCGGCGCTGCTACAGTGCTACTGTGCGTGTTTTTCTGATTCTCGCGGCGCTGCTACTACAGTGTACTAGTTAGGGTTTTTGTCGCGGCGCTGCTACTGTGCGTGTGCGTCGGAAAACTCACCGGTAAAGCGAAAGGACTCCGGCGACGGCGCGGCTTGCTAGTTGCGGCTGTTAGGTATTAGGATTTAGGTTTTTTCCTCGCGAAGGAGAAAGAGAGAGAAAGAGGAAGGGACGAAGGATCTGGGGTTTTTTTCTCTCGTGTTTCAAATGAATTTTTTTTTTTAAAAAAAAAAATAATAGTTGGTCACGTGACCACACGTGACCCTACGTAAATCCGCTATAGCTACAATAACATCACTTATTTTTGTTTTTTTGACCTAATATTATAAAGTTGCGCCAAAAATTGGACATAATGATTTTGTGATGTTAGAAGAAAATTTTCGAGTGAGAATGGAAGATAATTTGAGTGAGGTTAGAAGTAGCGGTCAGCAACGCATCCGGGTACCCTCAACCGGTCTAGATCCATCGGTTTCGGACCCGGTGTAATTGTGGTTCAGGGTCTAAAAATGGGGATCCGGTCATAACTGGTTATGGTTCGTAGTAATAAAAATTTGGGATCCGGCACCCGGTGGGAGCGATATCGGTTCTGAGTACCCGGTTGGTTCTGGATCTGGTACCCGGTATTTGGAGCTGTTATATGAGGTAATTCTCCTCTTTTTCTTCACATTAAAATCCATTTCCTTCTTTAATTTGCTGAACTATTAAGGATGCAAACAAAATGATTTATGGGCCTTTAAAGATTATTTTTTACAAGCTCAAAAATTATTTCCTTCTTTGTGGATTTTATCACCAATAGATTGCAAGTATGTTTCAAGCTGAAGGGATTATTAAAGATTACTTTTTACAAGCTCAAAATTAATTTGCAAAAACAAATTATATGAACTGGGTACCCGATCGCGGAACCGGTCCCAACGGTTCTGGACTGGGTCCTAAAATCTGGGAACCGGTTCAACTCGTTCCGATTCTTGTTCCAGATTTTGAAACCAGATCGATCCGGGTCCGGTTTTCTCAAAATATATCGGGTTCCCGATCCCGCTCACCCTTAGTTAGAAGAGGAGGAAGTAAAAAATCAATAGCAGCTATTTGGAAATAGCTAGGGCATTTTTGTCCTTTCACATTTTTTATTTTCAAAAGCAAAAAAAAAAACTAAACTCAAGCCAATCAAAGGACAACAAGTGTATAATAATAGAAAAAAAATCTCTCCTTTTTCTCTCTCGTGGCTTTCTCCCTTCCGAACCAAAAACAATAAAAACTACGGAGTACAAAAATGGGCTACCAATCCTACCATGGATGAAATACTCCATAGTAAGCCCCCAGTTTCCCCTTTACTTTATACTTTTTTTGTCTATTACTTTTATTGAATAATTGAGAGTTCCCCTATTGTGGGATTCAGGTTTAGTTTCCCTTTGGTGAGAATTAGTTTTTTCGTTTCTCTTTTGTGGGAATTTGGGTTTGTTTCCCTTTTTTGGGAATTAGAGTTTGTTTTCTTTTTGTTGTCGTCGAAAGATCTACTTTGTTGATGACAATTTTGTGTGGCGTTGAATCAGACATCAAATCATTTGGTAAAATTTTTTGAATCAAATATTGTTCAAATCAAGAACTATCAGAGATCACAAGGCCCCCTATTGTTCAAATCAAGAATCAAATATTGTTCAAATCATTTGGGAATTAGAAGGCTGTAGAAGACAAAGATTCATGAGACGAAGATATTTTTCAATGTCAGATCTTGCAAGCTAATATAGTTCTATTGAATTAAGATTATTATAAGGTTCAATTTTCATTGTATTTGTTGTTTCTGATCTCTGTTGTAGATGTCATATGGCTTGTTATTAATGAAATAATTTATTTGCCTCAAAAAAGGACAACAAGTGGGGCAGCTACAAAAGGACATAAGTGGGAACATATGTTGGGAAAAATGTGAAAAATAATTTGACAACTATACTTTTAATTTTGGCAACTACAGAATACATTTTGGAGTGTATCAGCGCCACGTTTTTTTTTTTGGAGTTTTTTTAAACAAAAATAAGATACAATTTTTTAAAAAAATCGGTTTATACATTCATACTTATCAAATTTTTATTATTCAAACACAACCCTTTTTATAAATTAAACTTAAGGATTTTTCCCCATATACCCCTGAATTTTAGGCTAATAACCCATATAGGCTCGTGTTTTTAGAAACAGCTCATATACCCCTCACTTCAGAGAAAATAACCCAAATGCCCTTACTATGGATGGAAAACCTAACACCGTTACTATTTCATCTAATTAACCCCTAATCTAACACATTAAACCCTAAGTCATTCTCTTTCCTCCTAATACCTCCTTAATTATCCCAAATAAAACATCATCTTCAAGAATTCAACCTTATCTTCATCTAAAACTTCAATTCCACTGAAATTCCTTCTCTCTCATCCCTTGTAATTTCTTGTAAATTCAGTTAAAACTTCAAAATAAAAAACCCAGAAAAAATGAAGATTGAAAGGAGAAACATACTAGTAGAGATTGCATTTGAGGCAACCATTACAATTAGAATAAGAGTGAGGAAGGGTAAAACTGGGAAAGAATTCAGAAAAAGGATGAGCAGTCGAGGAGGTGACACGCAATAATCAACTTCTCTGTATGCATTCATCAGAACTTCTGCTATCACACTAATCAGAATGATGCACAGATACAGAAGAAAAAGGAAACATCAAATTTAAAGGAGATTGTAGTATGTAATGCACTGTGAGTGAATATAAAGCAATGGAAGGTTGCAATTTTATCAAAACCATCTTGTAACACAAATTATCATGGAAGTTGCAAGCTTATAATTGATAGCTCTAAAGTCTGAAATTCAACAAATTTCACAATTATTTTTTAAAAATTAATTTTCCCCAATTAAATTTCACAATTATGTCCTTGAATTTGATAACAAAAGCCAAATTCAACTGTGAATTTTATGATTCTTGAATTAGAAGAAGTCGTGATTTTGACGAAGAATACACGAAGCCTAAAAATTTGTGTGTTCGAATTCGTGGTTTTTGATTTTGTGTTAGAATTTGTGGGTTTTGAATTTGTGTGGCTTTAGCTGCTTCAATTTTAGGGAAATTTTAGTGATTTGGTCACAGGAGGGAAGAAATATTGGGGTTCTTAGTATGTTAATTGTGATGGGGGAGATTGGGAGAGGGATTTTTTGGGTTTTTTTTGGTGTTAATATTGGTTGAGTTTGAGATTGCAATGGAGGCTGTGGTGGAGGTAGGAAGGAGGAAGGAGAGAGAAGGATGAGTTTGAGATTGCAGTGGTGGTGGACTGGTGGTGGTGGAGTAGAGTTGTTCATGGGAGGGACAGCCCGCCAAGCCCGCCCGGCCCGGCCCGGCCTGCTAAAAAAGCGGGCGGCTTGGACAACCATTTTCAAAAAAATCAAAATTTTTGGCGGGCTAAGCCCGGCCCGTTATTATAAACGGGCGGGGATGGACAAGAAAATTTTTATCCGGGCCGGCCCGCCCGACCCATTTATATTAAAATTTTATATAATTATTTTTATTTATTTTTGTAAAGTGAAAACTATTGAAACTACCTAATCCCATTATTTAGCTTGTTAGTTACTAATTACTATGAAGGATAACTAGAGGTATAATTTTATAAACTTGAAAAAGTATATAAGTAACTATTACTTATTTACTTGTTTATAGTCCCTACGAGTATATAAGGAACTAATACCAATGTATGATGGAGTACAAATGTACAATATAATGTGTGGACTTGCTATTGTCAATTTGTCATAGTTTAGCAAGTTATTTTGTGCTATTTTTATCAAATAATTGTAACCGGTAATGACAAAAATATATTCAATATATTTTATTGGTTAAATTAGAAAACTTTACTAATTATGTTTTATCACGAAAATTAGGCCCGTTAGCCCGCGGACTAGCCCGGCCCGTAATTTAAGGCGGGTAAGGGTTGGATGTCAAGCCCGTAATAACGGGCTTGGACATGCATTCCTAGGCCTGCGGGAATATTTTTAAAGTCTTGGCCCGGCCCGAGCCCGGCCCAAGCCCGCTTTTGATCACCTCTATGGTGGAGGTAAGAAGGAAGGAGAGAGAAGGATGAAGGTAGAAGATTATTGGAGGAAAGAGAAGAGATTATGAGTTAAAGAAGGAATTATGAGATAAATCCTAACGGTGTTACGGATTTAACGGTTTTTTTGCCTCATTAAGGGTATATAGGTTGTTTTCTCTAAAGTTAGGGGTACATGAGCTGTTTTCTCTAAAGTTAGGGGTACATGAGCTGTTTCTAAAAACACGAGGGTATATGGGTTATCAAGCTAAAACTCAGGGGTATATGAGGAAAAATCCCTTAAATTTAAACAATTCAAAATAAAAACGAAAATAATAAAAATACAAATTTAAAACGAAAATAATAAAAATATTAGACTATAGTTTCATCCTTATCCAAACTTTAATATTCAAAATTAACACTTTTAATAAACTAATAAATTAAATTTAAAAATTCAAAATAAAAACAAAAATAATAAAATAAAAAATATCATATTAGATTTCGTTCAAAATGTTAAAGACTAAAAATATATTTAAAGTCATCGGGAACTTATCCAATATTTATTATACATATATAATTCATTCATAACCAAAAATAATAAAAATATCAAAATTAGGTTGGACGTTTATCCAATTTTTTCGCAAGTATCAAGAATTATTAAAATCCAATATCAATCATACACAAATTTTTGATGTCAAAATGAATAATGAAGATTATAATTTTATTATCTACCCGTGCATTTGCATGCAATGGCGGAGGTAGAAAGTGTTAGATGAGGGGGCTACAATCAACAAATGTAAATCCCAATTGCAATGAAAAAGTTTTGAACCCCGGTTACAAAGTCTAATCCCCTGTATTGCTATAAAAACCAACTCAACCAAGTACTTTTATGCATACTTTCTACCATTATATACTACATATCCATGAATAACATACACCTTGTGGGGCCGGCTACCCCCTCCAGCCACCCCTGTCTCCACCACTGTTTGCACGGGATCAAACTAGTGATATATAATACTTCGCACAGGTTTAATACTAGTTGTTTACTAAAAGCAAAGATTACAATCACACACTTTCTCTAATCACATACTACGTAGTTGTTTACCAACAACATACATGTTGACCAGAAAATTGCATAAACACAAATCCTTCAACTAAATAAACAACAAATCAAACAAAATTCAAGGTGGATCATGTGTACTAGTTAATGTTTATTCGATCTTTCTAAGCATATGACCCAATACTCACATTTAACAATAAGGTCCAAACCTCGGTCAATATAAATCCTACAAAAAGTTAACAGAATCGAACTAATAAACTGAAACAAAAAGGAAAAATCTGCATAGCAAATTCAATCAATCTAATTTAATCATTGTCTTTAACCTGTTGATTCTTTGTAATCTTACACCTTGATTAAGTATGTAAACGAATTAAATTAAAATGAAGAATTCCAATAGAAAATCGAATCCCCAAATTTAAAAACGGAATCAAACTAAAAACGAATAATCAAGATTGAAAATTTGAGCTAGCTAGTTCAAACCGTTGTTTTGCAAAATCGAAATTTTTTCAAATGTGCAAAAACTAAAACAAACAAATTAAATGAAAATCAAACTATGGAAGAAGAAGAATTCAAACTTCAAATCAAACTAAAACGGAATGAAATTAAAAGATCAAATTAAATTAAAAAACAAAATATCAAGCTCATCTCCCTTTTGGCGTTTGATCTCTGAGCCCATGTTCATCTTCATCTTTACTCGTTTCTTCATGTTCTTTCGACCTCATCTCCAAACGAAACAACCAAAAAAAAGGAGAAGGGTAGCAATGCGCATGTGAAAAATGGAACAAAAAGAAAAAGGAAGAAGGGCGGCAAGTATACAAAGCAACCATGGGAGCTTTGGGCTTCCAAGAGGTGCAAAGCAACAAGTGGGAGGAGGAGAGGTGAGTGGGATGCTAGGTATGAAGCAAAACACGCATACACTCATGAATAAGGCTGATGAGTGTGGGATTTGGGGGGTTGAGTTGGGTTGGCTTTTGGGGGTTGATGTGAGTAGGCTCTTGCCTTGTGGGCTTAGGTGAGGTCACTTATGCTATTCATCGTTTTCAATACTGTTGAGGTGATTTTGCACTTCACCAACAAGTCAACCGCGCAATATTGTTCTTAGTTCAGTAGGGGGCTAACCCTCTGGTTACTGATTATATAGATAACCTCGCTAACGTAAAAATGGCTCCTAAGCAATCAGAGTTAATCAAGAAGATGGAACATAAGGAAAATAACTTGTTGTGGAATATCTCTAAAGCGTAAAACAAATAGAAATGAAAGAGAAACAAACACCTTCCATTAAAAAAGGGATAAGTATCAGACTACCATTGTATTACAAGGAAAGATGATTACGTCCATGTTCACACATTTGGGATGAAAAACGAACAGCCTAGTGATCCATAATTGGATTAACTACGCTACGCTAGACTAATATAGGCTACGCTAAACTAAACTAACTTGGCTACTAAGCCAAGTGTGGCTAAAGGAACTAAATGCGAAGAAAAGAGATGTGTTGTTGTACTGTTGTTGTTGTTTCCACTATGCCGCTGCATCTATTTATAGGCCTCCAAAGGTGAGATCGTGGGTGGAAGTTACACCTCACGGTTTCTTGCTGCTTCTTTCATATTTCAAATATTCGTAAATTCCCCCCATGTCCTGTTGGCTCTTGATTCTTCGTGGGCCTACTTTTGGGGTATCTCCTGATGGGCCATCCTTACTATAATTCCCTTCTAACGCTATCGTTGTGTCGCTAGATTGAAGCTATACCAAGAACGCCATGTATCGCCTGTTTACTCCTTCTACCTTATTCATTACTAGTTGATTACCCTTGGTCAAACTTCTTAATTAAGTCAACGAAGTCAAACTATATATTTTTGATCCGTAACAAATTGCCCCCTTAATTTGCAAGGGCGATATCACTTGAGTCCTTGCGAATTAACATTCTTCAACGCCAGAAACTCAAGCTTGTTCATTTTCATGCTTTTGATATAAGAGTGACTTTATATCCATATGAATATAATTTTGTAGCCATCTTATGTTTGCAAAAGAAATGAAAAATGACTTAAAATGGGATAATGTTCAATTAAACTAACACGGTTTCCGAGAATTACATTTACCTTTAATTTGGAAAATTACTCGGGAACCAAAGTCATAAATTGACCCACTATCCCACGAAAGTCATCATTATTGAGCAGTCATTTAGTGGTGACGCTAGCATCGATATTGAGATGTCTTTTCATTTAACATTGTTCATCAATTAATGATTTTGTACTTATATTATGCAAAAAATAAAGAGAAATGCGCCGTATTTACTTTAAGCAAAATATTTTCATTAATTAATAAGAATTCAGAAATACACTTGTAACATTGCTAAGCAATGTTTTTCGACAAGAATGTAGAATAATTCTGAATTTTAACTAAATTAGACGATATGAAGTGCATTTTGGTCGTTTGCCACTTCAAGACTACTTAGAAGAAAGCCTAATTATATACAATATATAATTATTTCATGGCTAAGTCAGGGCAGAATGACCATGGGAACGCTTGGCAGTTGAGACACAATTTGTCTAAGGTCACAACGCTCCAAGTATCCTTCGAAGTAGTCGGGCGCTGTTAATCTCCAATGCACGTACTGCCTATGCTGGATGTATTCGTCCCATAATTGGCAGCAACACTTGTACTGGACCGTCTGAATAGACCCCTCGAGTCCTAGAGCCAAGTATACTTCATAAAATTCCGCCCTTACTTTCACCAGGTGATGAAAGAAAGCAACCCTCTCACTTGACACGACTCTAGCACCAACAACGAATGCCTTGCACACCAGAGACAAATCTTGCAAAGCATAGCTGTTGTTTTCCATATACGGAAATAAATGGGCTTTAAGAAAGTCCAAATTATGATAGGTCCCCAGAACACTCCTCCTACTCTCCCCTTCTTTCTCTTCTCGAATCGGTGGATTTTCGCCCCAACGCCGAGCAGGACCTTGAACGAATGCCTCCCTTTTCGAGTTAAGAAACTCAAACGTTCTATCAAAAGCTAACTGATGATTCTCGCACTCGTCCGGATATGCAAGGGTGCCATACTCTTGTAGCACTCTACTTTAGAGAGTCCAAGCATTATGATTGAGAGGTTCATAAAACTCTCACACTCCTTCTATTCCTGGGTTAGATATGTTGAACACCGACACTTCTCTATATGGGCTGATGAACAACATGGTTTTCTAAGGAATTTTGAAAAGAAAGAAGGGAATTGAGGAAAACTGAATAATGCGGAAACATTTTATAGAGAAAAAGTGGAATATGAAAGGTTAAACGACGTGTCACTAGCGGTTATTCCTAAACCGTCCATGTCGCTTGGTAATAAATTGCGAAGCTTCCTTAATAAACTTCCGGTTTATGAAAATATTTTGAATATTATTTTCAAAAACCCAATGTCATTAATTACCATAATTTGATGGGACATTTCTTGGTGAAGAAATGTTTAGTTCCCATTACTTTGATCATGATCATGGAAATATTTATAAATTGACCCTTAAATCTCAAGAATATATTTCGACATTATATTACTTGTTAAGAGCCAATATTCCAAGATACAAAATTATCACCAAAGATGTATAAGCTAAATAGCAATGAAGATCATCACTTTTGGATTTTTAGCATCGTACATACATGTATTGCTCATCAATGTAACACCATCAAAACATTGTTCTAATCCACCATGAGCATTAACATAGGAACAAAAGAAAAGAAAGAAACAGAAAGGAGACAAAAGGAAAGGAAAACGCCCCTATTAATCATCCTTTTCTCTCATATAGTTGTCGGAGTCAGCATCATCGGACAAGTCCCCTTCCAAAGCACATTGCTCCCTGGCAATCTGTCTCTCACACTTCCCTTTCTTAACCGGTTTTCTTGATATACGCATCTGGCGACGTCGCTTCTTACTTACAAATCCTTCATCGGAGTCCTCCTCTGGATCACCTTGATCATTGTTTGGTTCCACCTCAAGCTCTTGCTCTATTTCTCCAAGGAATTTCTTCTCGTCTGCACGGTGTTCCTCTTCTGTGTAAGGATGACCAATAACTTCACGTGGATGAGAAATCGCTGGAACTCATCATCTCTTAGTGCCTTTCTTTTCCTTTCTCTAAGTTCAAAGGGAAAATAAGCGAGATCCCTCTCAACTCTTGACCACACTAGACCTTTGAACCCTTGAGACTTGGCTTTACTAATCACTTTGAAACGAAAGTCCATCGTCGGCTTAGAGGATTAATTCAACAAGAATTAACAAAGAAAGAGGGTTTGAAAAAGATTTTATCACAATGGACAAAATGATCAAGAAGTAACTCCTCTTTAGTCGTCAATGAGAGTAAGTCCTTCAGCTGCCTTAAGCGTTTTTTATAGTGGAAAGTGCCTGCATTTAATAAGGCTCGCTAACCTTCTACTCCCAAAATTTTGATTATTTATCGAGGGTAAAAGCGTCTTTTCTAAATGTCATTCCATTGGTCAACCATCTTGGTCGAAACGACACGCATTAGTATTAAAACGCCATCCTATGCCCTAAATCCTTTCCATTCAAATAGTATTTTCTTCTCAAACTCGCTATTCTCAATTTTGCACCCAAATTTGCCAAATTTCCCGCCTATCTGAAAATGGAATTCTCACCGGAAGCACTTAATTGGTGTAAAAATTCTGATCTCCCAATTGATCATGTCTTCATGTGCCAATTTATTGAGCAGCACAAAGATTAGTTTTGTCCCGACCTGTATTGGCAGATAGAAACTCCCAAAAAGAAGGGTGTCGCTTCCGTTGGTCCTGCATTTTCATTTCGTTTTGAAACTGAGGAAGACAGGAAGAAATTCGTGTGGGAAACGGTTCCGACACTCTCTAAATATTTCTTTGGCAAAGATGGTCTTCGAGCGGCAGTGAATTATGACATTGCTTACGTTCAACAAGGAAAAGGGAATGGTAGAGGCACACAAACCCATCAATGGATCTTGAGTCAGAACCCGATTAAAGGTTGGGTTCAGGACATGCAAGCCCACGATTGGTTCAAGCGCCTCAAGGAATTTCACTCAACATGGCAAACGAAAAGGGTCTTAAGTTTCCTAAAGCTTGCCACCTTTAGCAAAATCTCCTTCAATGGGTCACTCACTTGTATGCACTGAAGTCATTATGGGATCCTGTCCTTAACTGCTTTATCCTACGCCAGAGACTTATGACAGTTACCTTGGCGGACATTGCTTTCCTCACTGGGATGTCGCCGTATAACGATGAAGGGCAGGAACTAAGAGCATTCACTGTGGTCAAAGGCGCCGAGGACTTGTACACCAAATGTCACACGCTCCTAAAAAAAAGTAATGGTCAACCGGAGTAAGATTGGCTTTAACGCGCTTATCACGTACTTTGCCAACTCTTCAGAAAAAGTAACCGAGGAGGAGGAGGTACTTTATATTCTCTTCGCCCTTACTCGTTTTATGATGTGTAAATCTGGTAGTATTTCAGCCCTCTTTCTGCCCTTAGCCGTAAATATTTCCTTCAATTCATCATTTATGGTGTTAGGCTCCATCATGTTAGGACAACTTTATCGTTGCCAATATAGATGTAGGCAAACAATCATAGACGGGGATGACCTTAACCGAATAGGAGGTCCACTCTAGCTCCTGACTTGTTGGGGAAGTTTATATACTGACCTTGGATTCGCACTAACCCAGAATGAAATCATCGCTTAACTTCAACAAGACATCAAAACCAAAATAGCAAACACACCCCGGGTAACCAGTTACCTTTCATTTGCAGAGATGTATTTCTCTTGCTATGATCATCAAAAGGTGGTGAACCCCTCTTTGACCATAAAATGTCTTATGCAACTAGACCCCCTACCTGGTGTCTGGCACCCTTTACGTGACAAGGACAGAGTCAATTCATTTGGTTTAGGCGTGTATGATGTTACCCCAGACTGGCTACAACAGATTGGTTTAAAGAACTCCTTCACTCAAGACTCGAAATTCTGGTGTTCAGTCCTGACTGCCAGGGACATACCTGCTGCTGAGCCCGAGCGTTTTGGTTTTGAACTGTACAATCCCCAACTTGTCGCCAGACAATTCGGCCTATGTCAGTCTCTAGCCATCCCAATACTAACCATAGGGAATCACAACTGGGAAGCTAGATTCCTGTTTGAGGAAGAAGACGTATGGCAGAGCCCAACCGTTCAGTTTAAGACAAGCACCTTGCCTTCTTTCAGTGCTTGCAAGTTGGTCACTGAAAGCTACAACTTATGGTGGTACAATGAAGGATTATGGAGCAACACGACAAACAAAGTCATCAATAACTTCACCTTCAGTGTGACATCATTCGAAGATATGTCATTGTAATACCCCGTATTTTCAATGGAAAAAGGGTATTTTGGTAATTTTACTTAAATTTTATTATTTTGGAGCCAAAAATATTTGAATTTTGGTGGCAAAAGCTATTTTCAAAATAAAAGGCGTATTTTATAAAAATAATTTTCTTAAATTGGAAGTTGTAATTTATTATTTGAAAAAAAAATGAATTTGAGTCGTGTGACCCTTCCACACGGCCAACATGGCCACAAACCGAGGCCCAACCATATTTTCATGATCCATCTTTTAATCCTCCTAAATTTCATTTGCTTGCCTTACAAGTAAAACCACTATTCACCTTTCCTTACACAATATTCTTATGTCCTAAAATCCAACCCAACCGCACTCTATAAATACCCCTTCAATTCATTTGATGAGCCTCACAATTTTTCCTCTCTTTTCTTTTCTCCCTCTTTCTCCCTCTTGCTCGGCTTCTCTTTGGCCGAACCACCAAACCGAGTGGCTGCAACCACACGGCCACCACCACTCGGCCTCCCTCCCTCGCCGGCGCACCACCATCACCACCACTCGGCTTTCTTCTTCCTTCCTTGGCTCGGTTTTTCTCTCTCTTTTCTCTTGTTTTAATTAATTTCCTACAATTATAAATTATTAATCACATGTTTTGTGCTTGTAATAAATCTGAAAAAATTATGTTTTAATAATGTTTTGAGTTTAAATAATCAATCACATAAGTTTTAACATTGTTTTAATTAATTCTTTTGAGTTTTGAATATTTTATCGCAAGAGTTTAATAAATTATAAAAATAAGAATTTTATTCATAAAGATGAGTTTTTGATATTAAAAAAGGGGTCATGCACATATAGAAGAGTCTTATTGTGATTTTGTGAAGTTTTAGGGTTTATGTATTGATTAGAATAATATTATATTGTAGGAGGAATTTGCTTGTAAGAACAAGTGAATATTTTGTGTGGAAGTTGGGATTAAGCGAATCAAGGTACGTTTATGTGTTAAAATAATGTTTTAATATGTTTTAATGTTTTATGAATGGTTTTGTATGAAAGCATGATTTAATTATATGATTGAATATTTTGTATGCAAAGAATTGAATTGTTTATAAAAAGGGTTTTTCTTTTGAAATTAATGATTTGATGATTTATTATTGAATTTGAAAATAATGTTTTATTAAAAGAGGATTTTCGAAAATTATGAATATGGTTTTATTGAAAATTATATTTTATTGATGGATTATCTTTTATGGAAAATATATTTTAAAAAAATATTGGATGGAGCTTTTACGCTCAATATTATTATTATCAATTATTATATTATATGAGGTCCCACTATGTGGACTTGGATGATAGGACTATGATCTTTGGAAGATCTAGTCTTTTCCTCAAGTATAGACTACGGAAGGGAGTTACTAGCTTGAGGGGTGTGCACACTTAGGAGGTGAATATTGGATTTTTGGAAGGATTGATCATTTGGTAATGAATATTTTGGAAGTATATATATATATTATTATATTTTATTCCTATATTTTGTATGACTTGGATTTTTGGAGAATATGGTATGGAAAATTGGTTTTTGGAATATTCTATTTTTGGAAACATTTTATATCGGAAAATATTTTATTTATGGAAAGTTTCCTAATTGGT
Source organism: Beta vulgaris subsp. vulgaris (assembly GCF_026745355.1). Classification (NCBI taxonomy): domain Eukaryota; kingdom Viridiplantae; phylum Streptophyta; class Magnoliopsida; order Caryophyllales; family Amaranthaceae; genus Beta; species Beta vulgaris. The sequence continues at coordinate 14,463,633 of NC_079210.1, read as the reverse complement.
GAGATATGGAATATTTAATATTATGGAAAGTATTTTTCTATGACATATAAATCGTACTTGGCATATTTTGCTAACCCGTGCTTTATTGTTTTGGTGTTTCACCCTATTTACCTTATGGTAAATAGATGTGAAAATATATGCAGGATTATGGATTCAGCACGTGCATTGGGGAACAAGGGAGATTCCACCTAGATCTAGGGTTTTGAATAAGAATATTAGATTATTTTGTATTTTGGAAACAATTGAATATTTTGATTATTATTAATAAAGAAAAAGATTTCCGCTGCAATATTTTGGTAAATGTTTTGGAAAGCCTTACGTATTTTACGTGGCGGTAGTACGCTCAAGTCATCTCTACGATATTTTGTATGTATATACGTAGAGGGAGATTTGGAGTATTACAAAGTGGTATCAGTTTAGGGCTCGTTCGACATTGCTGTGGTTTTCTGTTTTTTGGTTTTTTGTTTTTAAAAGTCATGTGAAATACAACATATAAAAGATAAAAAATAACTTAGACTTATTGGAAACATGATAATTTTGAAAACTGACAACAAAAAAGTGTAAACCACGTTTTCTGGTTTCCTGTTTTTGGTTTTTTGTTTTCAAAAAAATCTGTAAACTGAAAATAAAAAACGATAACGAATGGCCCCTAAGGTAATAAAAACGATCTTGAAAATAATAAAATCAGTGGGTAGACATAAGATGGGCATACAGAATAGAGTTTCGCATTTTTGGAAAGAAAATATTATTTTCAATAAAAGTCTATTTTCTTATTTGAGGAAAGATGACTAACATCGAAGATTGAATATATTGAGAACTATCTAGGCATGGACGGGTATTTAAGTCGGCCATTTGTGCTACACCCCTCCTACCTGAGATCTCGATGATTTGATCTTCACTAGTTACAATCTAGTACTCACTTACAAAATATTTATACAAAAAGGAAAATTTTTGAAAAATGGAATTTCGGTTTTCGAAAATCTTATGTGCATTAGTTACTAAGCATTTTGGGCTTTAAGGCCCGGATATTTGTTAAGTCTGATATATACTATTGGAATGGTAGCCCACGTGGCAATATTGGATGGAATTAAATTGTATGATGGATTGTTTTGTTTAATAAGTGCATATATTTGTTCAAATGTATGAATTCGTACGTGCCAATCATTGTGTGGAAATGTTAGTGAAGACTCCTCATGAACCTGTGGAACATTTTATGGAAAATATGCTTATGTTAGCTAAGATGTGGGTGAATCGTTATTGCCCAATGTTTGAAAATGAACCATGTATTATTTTGCTTTGTGTGGCCCATTTGCCAGAAGCCGTTAAGTATGACCCATTGGTTTCTAAATACCGCACTATTTTTCGTAGTGATAATACCTACAACCGTGAGGAACATTACCATGAGGGAGTACATTTGGGAACCTTAGACAGCTTTAAGAATGACCTCCATTACCTTGAACTTTGGGCAAGTCAAAGGAGAGAGATTAATGTATTGAAATTCGCATGAAAGAAAGGAACGAGGAATCCAAGTCAGAAGGCTCAACCATGTCCACCGAAGGAACTAAGTCGCCAGAATATCATGTTTCTTCTCCTAAAAGCCAAAACCCTTACTATTCTTATTCACCACCTCCTATGAGTGAAGAAGAATTTAACCTTTATTGCCAAAAACTCGAGGATGACATCGACTACGATACTTATGACCCCGAAAAAGAAGAATTCGAAGACTAGAGTTATATGGTTCAAGTTTATTTTATCTAAGGAAATGTGTTAGAATGCAATATGATGTAATAAATGTCAACTTGTTGAAAATAGTTATGATTTCATGTAGTAGCTAAAGTTTTGTTATGAGAATCCGTATAAGAATCAATTTTTATGAATAAAAGTGATATTTCTTTTACATTTGTGCAATTGGTGAAAGTCTTGTAATTTCCTTATTTAGTTCAAGTACTTTTATATTATTCAGGTATGGCTTCAGAATTAGGCCCAAAGTTGACTAAGGATCCAGTCAAAATCGCTCTTAGAATGTTGACTAATTCCTTGAATAAGGCAATCAACCCCAAGCCTAGTGAAGTGGAAAACTTTTGTGAAGTCTTTAAGAGGTTAGCCGCAGCTAAGCCAACCAACTACCTAGGTAAAGAGGACCTAGCTAGCCTTGAGAATTGGCTTAGGGAATTCGACAAGCTTTTCGATGCTATAGGTTGTCCCGCAAACCTTAAGATAAGCAATGCCGCATACTATTTAAGGGAGGAAGCAGACTTATGGTGGATCCAAAAGGAGGATGAGTTGTTGAGTAACCCCGCTTTTGGGTGGACCGAATTCAAGGAAGCTTTGAGAGTTAAGTTTTACCCAGCCTATTTGAGGAAGCAAAAGTGTATGGAGTTTACCAACCTTAGGATGGGGAATTTGTCAGTTGCAGAGTACTATGCAAAGTTTCTTGAGCTAATGAGGTTCGCACCCGAGGTAGTACCCACCGAAGCCTTAAAGGCACAGAGATTTAAGCAAGGGTTAACCTTAAGCCTTCAAGGGAAATTAGGAGGAGCTAACTTTGGGACTTTGGACGAAGTTTATGGAAGAGCGGCACATATATATGAGATTAAGGGTAGAGAGCTAGGAAATTCGGGGGATAAGAATAGAAGCTTCGGACCTTTTCAGGGAGGAGACAATAAGCCAAGGCTAATAGGAAATTTCAATGACAGAAGAGACAATACGGGTGACTTTGGAAAGGGAAATGGGTTTCAACCAAATAATGCTAGGGGAAATGGGAATCAAAAGGGCGGAGACAATAAAACTTGGAATTTCTTTTGTAAGAGATGTGATGGGAATCACCCAGGGAAGGATTGTGAAGGGAATCTAGTGTCATGCCGGTGTTGTCACAAATTAGGGCACCGTGAGTTCGAGTGTTACAAGAAGAAGGATGACATTAGTGCAGGGAAAGTGAAAGAACCTAGTAACCCAACCAAGACCCTCAGCACCAGTGGATTGACTCCTAAGTTCGGATCTAGTTGCAGTGTGAATAATAATCCCAAAGGTCGTGTGTTCGTAATGAACAGCCGTGAAGCTGAAGCTTCTAAAGATGTGGTAATTGGCACTTTCCTTATATGTTCTCATTCTGTGACAGTCTTGTTTGATTCAGGCGCGTCTCACTCATTTATTTCAAGTAAAGTGGTCGAAAGTCTTAAATTAGAAAGTCCAGAGTCAGTTTCTCTAGATGTCTCTATTCCGTCAGGGGAAGTGAGAAAAGGTTCTAAGGTGTTTAAAGGTGTACCTCTTACCATTTTGGGGATAGAATTTTCCTCAGATTTGATAGAGTTTGACTTAAAGGACTTAGACGTTATTTTGGGAATGGATTGGTTAGGAAAGTACAAGGCTCAGATAGATTGTTCAGCGCAGAAAGTGACCTTGTATGGTCCGACGGAAGTAAGGGTGACCTATAGGAGAGAGGGCAAAAGCTCGGGAATTCGGATTGTTTCCGCATTGCAACTCCAAAAGTGCCTTAAGAAAGGCGATCCATTGTACATGTGTAGTGTTCGAGAGTTAAGGGATGAGAGAGACGAGGGTAACACATGTATCCCCGTTGTAGAGGAATTTCCAGATGTGTTTCCGGAGGAAATACCCGGAATGCCACCAGTAAGGGACATAAAATTTACGATTGACCTAGTATCCGGAACCGAACCAATTTCAAAAGTCCCATATAGGATGGCCCCAGCAGAGATGAAGGAGTTGAAAACTCAGTTGGATGAATTGTTGGAAAAAGGATACATAAGACCTAGTTCGTCACCATGGGGAGCACCAGTGCTATTTGTCAAGAAGAAATACGGTACTTTGAGGTTGTGTATAGATTATCGAGCGTTAAACAACATGACGATCAAGAATAAGTACCCGCTACCCAGAATCGATGACCTATTCGACCAACTTAAGGGAGCCGAAGTATTTTCGAAGATTGATTTGAGGTCAGGATATCACCAGTTGAGGATTGCAGACCAAGACATACCCAAGAGTGCCTTTAGGACACGTTATGGACATTATGAGTTCACCGTTATGCCGTTTGGGTTGACTAATGCCCCAGCTGTATTTATGGACTTCATGCACAGAATCTTTAAGCCTTATCTAGATAAGTTTGTAGTCGTGTCTATTGATGATATTTTGATATACTCGAGGAATAAGGAAGATCATGAGGATCATTTGAGGAAAGTTTTGACATTATTAAGAGAGCACAGGTTGTATGCTAAGTTGTCAAAATGTGAGTTTTGGTTAGAGAAAGTTTCCTTTTTAGGACATGTGATAACCAAAGAAGGAGTTTCAGTAGATCCAACTAATATTAAGGCCGTGAGTGAGTGGTCGACACCCAATGGAGTAACAGAAGTGAGAAGTTTCTTGGGATTAGCAGGATATTACCGGAGATTTGTGAAAGATTTTTCGAGGATTTCTAGGCCAATGACGAATTTGATGAAAAAGGAGTGCAAGTTCACATGGACCTAGGAGTGCGAGGAGGCTTTCGAAACCTTGAAAGAAAGGTTAATGACGGCACCCGTACTAGCCTTGCCCGATGAGAACGAGCAGTATGAAGTCTGTAGTGATGCATTAAAATTTGGGCTTGGATGTGTTTTAATGCAGATGCGAAGAGTTATAGCTTACGCCTCGAGACAGTTGAAACCACATGAAGTTAACTACCCAACCCATGACCTAGAACTAGCAGCCATAGTGTTTGCATTAAAGATTTGGAGACATTACTTGTATGGGGTAACCTGTAAGATTTACACCGACCATAAGAGCTTGAAGTACCTATTTACCCAACCAGAGTTGAACTTGAGACAAAGGAGATGGTTAGAGTTGATCAACGATTATGATCTAGATGTTCAGTACCATGAGGGGAAAGCAAATGTTGTAGCGGATGCCTTGAGTAGGAAGACTAGCCATTCGATGAGTATGATTGTTTTACCAGACCAGTTGTGTAGATAATTTCAGAAGCTAGACATAGAGGTAGTAGGACCAGGTGGAGTAGCAAGTGTGTTGAATGCCTTGATAGTGAGACCTATGATTTATGATGAGATCAGAGAAAGTCAACTTGAGGATGAAAAACGTAAGAGTATCAAGAAGAAAATTGATGAGGGTCAAACCTTAGATTTTACCATAAGTGATGAAGGTAGTATTCGGTTTAAAGGGAGATGGTGCGTACCCTAACACCGGGAGGACATTAAGAAGAGATTAATGGAAGAAGCGCACAATTCACCATATTCGATGCACCCCGGAGGAGATAAGTTGTACAAGGATATGAAGAAGGTGTTTTGGTGGCCAAATATGAAGAGAGAAGTGGCGGAGTTTGTAGCTAAGTGTTTAACATGCCAGAAGGTAAAAATTGAGCATCGTAGACCCCAAGGAAAAGTGCAGTCCTTAGAAGTTCCAAGTTGGAAGTGGGATTCGATATCCATGGACTTTGTAGGAGCCCTACCTAAGACAAAAGTAGGAAATGACACTATTTGGGTGATAGTAGATAGGTTGACTAAAACCGCAACGTTCATACCCATGAGAAGCACTTGGTCAATGGACCAGCTAGGGAGAGCATATGTGAAGTTTGTAGTAAAGTACCATGGTACCTAGGGATATAGTTTTAGATAGAGACTCGAGGTTCTTATCAAATTTTTGGAAGAGTTTACAGAAAGCCATGGGAATTGAGTTGTTTATGAGTACAGCCTTTCACCCAGCCACCGACGGACAAACAGAGAGAACTATTCAGACCTTAGAAGACATGTTGAGAGCTTGTGTGTTAGAGTATTAAGGAAGTTTGGAAGACCATTTAGACTTGATAGAATTTTCCTACAACAATAGTTATCATGCAAGTATTGGTATGGCACCGTTTGAAGCGTTATACGGAAGGAAATGTCGGAGTCCTATGTGTTAGAATGATATAAGTGAGACGGTAGTCCTAGGACCAGAGATGATTGAGGAAATGGTGAAACAAGTGAAGTTGATTCAGGAGAAACTTAGGGCAGCTCAGGATCGTCAAAAGAGTTATGCAGACTTGAAAAGAAGGGATGAGGAATATGAAGAAGGAGAAAGTGTGTTACTTAAGGTATCTCCGATGAAAGGAGTGATGAGGTTTGGGAAGAAGGGGAAGTTAATCCCCAAATACATAGGACCATATAAGATAACCCAGAGGGTTGGAAAAGTGGCATTCAGGTTAGAATTGCCCAATGAGTTAGAAAGGGTTCATAATGTGTTTCATGTAAGTCAAATTAAGAAATATGTTCCAGATGCCTCTCACGTTTTGCAACCCGAAACGATTGAGATGGACGATAACTTGACCTACGAGGAAAGACCAATCCAAATACTTGATAGCAAGGTGGGAATTATAAGGAATAAGGATGTCAAAATAGTGAAAGTATTATGGTCAAATCACAAGACCGAGGAAGCTACTTGGGAAGCAGAGGATGATATGCGAAAACGTTACTTAGAGCTTTTTGTCTAAGGTTAGTGGAGGAGTTACGGGGGCGTAACTCTTTTAAAGGGGGGTAGAATATGCGATAGAGTTTCGCGCGTTCGTCTTTTTGGTCAATTTTTGAAAATTTTGAGTCAATTAAGTGCTTGGTGTCCTTGGTGTGTGTCTAGGATGTGCATGAATCCAAAGGTCAACGTTCAAAATCGTTTTACAAATGGCTAAGTTTCGGGACGAAACTTCTTTTAAGGGCGGTAGACTGTAATACCCCGTATTTTCAAGATGTATTTTTAAAGTATTTTATACTTATTTTTAATGGAAAAAAGGTATTTTGGTAATTTTACTTAAGTTTTATAATTTTGGAGCCAAAAATATTTGAATTTTGGTGGCAAAAGCTATTTTCAAAATAAAAGCTGTATTTTATAAAATAATTTTCTTAAATTGGAAGTTGTAATTTATTATTTGAAAAAAAAATGAATTTGGGTCGTGTGACCCTTCCACACGGCCAACATGGCAACAAACCAAGGCCCAACCATATTTTCATGATCCATCTTTTAATCCTCCTAAATTTCATTTGCTTGCTTTACAAGTAAACCACTATTCACCTTTCCTTAATATTTTTATGACATCTTTCTTAGATTTTATTCTCCATTTCTTACACAATATTCTTATGTCCTAAAATCCAACCCAACCGCACTCTATAAATACCTCTTCAATTCATTTGATGAGCCTCACAATTTTTCCTCTCTTTTCTTTTCTCCCTCTTTCTCCCTCTTGCTCGGCTTCTCTTTAGCCGGACCACCAAACCGAGTGGCTGCCACCACACGGCCACCACCACTCGGCCTCCCTCCCTCGCCGGCGCACCACCATCACCACCACTCGGCTTCCTTCTTCCTTCCTTGGCTCGGTTTTTCTCTCTCTTTTCTCTTGTTTTAATTAATTTCCTACACTTATAAATTATTAATCACATGTTTTATGCTTGTAATAAATCTGAAAAATTATGTTTTAATAATGTTTTGAGTCTAAATAATCAATCACATAAGTTTTAACATTGTTTTAATTAATTCTTTTGAGTTTTGAATATTTTTTTATCGCAAGAGTTTAATAAATTATAAAAATAAGAATTTTATTCATAAAGATGAGTTTTTGATATTAAAAAAGGGGTCATGCACATATAGAAGAGTCTTATTGTGATTTTGTGAAGTTTTAGGGTTTATGTAATGATTAGAATAATATTATATTGTAGGAGGAATTTGCTTGTAAGAACAAGTGAATATTTTGTGTGCAAGTTTGGATTAAGCGAATCAAGGTACGTTTATGTGTTAAAATAATGTTTTAATATGTTTTAATGTTTTATGAATGGTTTTGTATGAAAGCATGATTTAATTATATGATTGAATATTTTGTATGCAAAGAATTGAATTGTTTATAAAAAGGGTTTTTCTTTTGAAATTAATGATTTGATGATTTATTATTGAATTTGAAAATAATGTTTTATTAAAAGAGGATTTTCGAAAATTATAAATATGGTTTTATTGAAAATTATATTTTATTGATGGATTATATTTTATGGAAAATATATTTTTAAAAAATATTGGATGGAGCTTTTACGTTCAATATTATTATTATCAATTATTATATTATATGAGGTCCCACTATGCGGACTTGGATGATGAGACTATGATCTTTGGAAGATATAGTCTTTTCCTCAAGTATAGACTACGGAAGGGAGTTACTAGCTTGAGGGGTGTGCACACTTAGGAGGTGAATATTGGATTTTTGGAAGGATTGATCATTTGGTAATGAATATTTTGGAAGTATATATATTATTATATTTTATTCCTATATTTTGTATGACTTTGATTTTTGGAGAATATGGTATGGAAAATTGGTTTTTGGAATATTCTATTTTTGGAAAGATTTTATATCGGAAAATATTTTATTTATGGAAAGTTTCCTAATTGGTGAGATATGGAATATTTAATATTATGGAAAGTATTTTTCTATGACATATATATCATACTTGGCATATTTTGCTAACCCGTGCTTTATTGTTTTGGTGTATCACCCTATTTACCTTATGCTAAATAGATGTGAAAATATATGCAGGATTATGGATTCAGCACGTGCATTGGGGAACAAGGGAGATTCCACCTAGATCTAGGGTTTTGAACAAGAATATTAGATTATTTTGTATTTTGGAAACAATTGAATATTTTGATTATTATTAATAAAGAAAAAGATTTCCGCTACAATATTTTGGTAAATGTTTTGGAAAGCCTTACATATTTTACGTGGCGGTAGTACGCTCAAGTCTATCTCTACGGTATTTTGTATGTATATACGTAGAGGGAGATTTGGCCGGGGTTCATGCAGAAGGCAAAGGACACAAGAAGAAAGTTGTTTCTTCTTTTAATAGAAAGAGTGGTGATCAAGCAGAGATTACCATCCATGAAGGAGAACTGAATGCTCTTAAATTCAATACGCAATCAATCTACATCACCGATGGCAAGCATCATCACTATATCCCTCATCTGCCAATCATCAGTCTTCAAGAAGCCTTCGAGCATCCAACCCGTGCTGGAGAAAGGAAACGTGGGAACAAGCATAGAATAATCATCACTTCTAGCCCTTCAGCTCGAACTCGGTCTGCATTAAAGTCAAGTGAACCAGACTCTGATGAAGATGACCGCCAGCCCATCTCAGGTAAAATATTACCAAGTCTGTCATTGACCAAGCTTTCTTTGTTACTAAGCTGACTCTATAGTTTACTGTCTCAGCATTTCTTGCTCAGAAAAGGAAGGATCCTGAAAAGCCCTCTCTGATTGACCCCACAATAATCAGCAGTGATGAGGAAGAACAAGTGGAAAATACTCCTACCACCAGAGCAGCAAACTCCAATCCTGATATCCAGAAAACAAACCAGGATGACCAAGCTTCCAACAATCCTCCGAAGAAAAGACAAAATAGCCTTTCTTCCATTCTTAATGACACCAGTCCCTATTCTTCTGATACAGTGTCTTCCTCCGAACCTTCAACTTCAAAGATTGTGCCCACTACAATCCTTCAAGCCTATCATGCTGCCTCTAATGTCTACTCCTCTGATACAGCTCTTACTGCTCCTCCTGAATCTGATCCAGTGATCTCTCAAGCGTCTAACACCCAACCACAAAGGTTTAGTGTAGAGGCTCATTTTGAACATGACATTTTTCAGACATGTTCGGTGGAAATGTAATCCAGTCCATCCACAGATCAGCTTATAGATCGGACTATACCAGACTCATCATAAGCAGATCCTCTTGTAGAAACACTTGTCGTTGGGGAGATCAGTTTGCCGCCAGAGAAACGCGCAGAGAAGGAAGCAATTGAGGCCCTAAGCATCATATGATCGGAGACCCGCCCCTTTATGGAGGAGGAAACTTATCAATTGGTCGGCCATAATCCAGGTAATTTTGGTTATACACTTTGTGATTTCGAATATCAACATCATGTTTTTTCTTACTTGGATCACTTTGTGCTAGACCCTTCACAAATAGTGACTTCAGAGGTTCTTCATGAAGTTCTTGGTAAGTGTTCTGCAGCAAAGATCGATCCTAGCCCAAAAACTCGTGCCCTCGCCATGCTCTCCTTGAGAAATTTGATAGAAACCCTTGCTAAGGTTGATCCCCCCACATGGGGTGACTTATTTAAACCTTACCAAGGTTTCGTCAAGATTGTGCTTTCCAAGAAGGATCTTTCCCAAAAGGGCCTTTCCTCCTCTCGAAAGGACAATATGAGCTCTTTCAAGCATGGGGCTCACTTATGGGCTAAGATAGATCAAAGCGCTAAAGAAAAAAAGTGTCTTACCAAACGCCTTCATCAACTGGTAGAGGAAAAGCATGACCCTTCTGGCTAAAATAGCAAACATAGAACAAGAGGAACAACAATGCCTTCAATCTCTGGAAACGTGCAAGCAAGAACAACAGGATGCCCATCAATATGCTACACAATTACAAGAGATAGGAGAGCAAGCCGAAAAGCCCCTCGATAACTATAGCACCAAGATTGGGCTCGCCGCCAAGGGTCAAATCCTTGTTAGCGCTCTGGAGGATCGTGCTAAGTTCATATTAGCCAGGAAGGCAGATAACCCCTGATCAGAAGAGGATTAAGAATGGAAAAGAGATGCCTTAATTATATTCATTAGACTGTTTGATGATGTAATAGTATTTTGTAGAACTCCAAAATTTCATGTATTGTCTTTAATCACTTGGTTATTGATGTATAAGGAACAAGTCCTATTATTTTCTAGAATCCCTTCATACTACATTGGTAATATGATTTCGTTTTTCAGGACTTCGTGAATGAAATTATTCATGACTTAAACACCTTCTCCTTATTCGAAGAAAGAGAAAATGTTTCATCATGATCTTGTATAATTTCACTATATGTTGGAGAGTAACTCATACAGGAATAAGAAACTAACTTGGTGTAGTAGACAACAAAATAAATTATCAGACTTCCATTACTTAAAGAAAATCTAGATAAACGTATAATTTATCTACATACAATCGAGCAAGCTAGTCTTAATTCCATGTAATTCTAGAGATGACATTAAGGTTTGCCCCCAAGAGATGCCCCCTGGACATCTGCAGGATTGGAAAAACCCATGAACGCCAGATCCTTCACTGTATGAGGTTCATCAAATGTGTTTTGTAATTCACCATCTTCAGCAGCCTCTTCAATATATCTGATTGCGCTTGATACAACTTTCACTTTAGGCGTCGGTTGATTTTCAAGCTTGAGAGCAATCCCCTCGTCATTAGGCAAGGTCTTCATAAGTATCCTGGGAAATTCTCGGTTAGTGTCAATCAAATAAGCATCAACATCAGCGCGCAGACTACCTCATATTCATTACCATTCCAAAGTATTACTTTCTGATGCAAAGTAGAAGGAATATCATAAGTCTTGTGAAGCCATTCTCTTCCGAGAATCGCATTAGAATTACCCTCCCCTTTTACTATAAAGAAAGTTGACCAAGTCTTGGAAGTACCTACTTGGATGTGCATACATGTCAATCCTTCAGTATTCTCAGACTTGCCATTGAATGCAGTTATGCTAATCCTGACGCTAGATAAATCCTTCCTTCCCTTGCCCAATGTCTTAAAAACTGACCAAGGCATAAGATTTATAGTAGAGCCAGTATCAATTAGCACTTTACCCAATCTAGTGTCATCTATGTTAACTATTACATAAAGGGGCTTACTATGTGAGTTATCCACACTAAAATCCTTGATTAAGTGTTCTACAACCAACTGTTCTTGCTCCTTAGTAACAGTCTTCACAGATGGTGCCAGACCAGATCCTTTATCCAACTTATTCAACTCAGCTGAAGTAGTAGAGGTCTTACCTGCAGCGTCGGCTTGGTCAACTTCATCGGCACATCAAGTATCCTTCTGCACGGTCCCACATGCTTTGAACGTTGGGGGGAAAGTGACTGCACAACAAGCGCCAGATTCACCATCTCCTTCTGAACAATTTGCCAGAAAATCAAGATCCGACTTGGACACCTCCAAATCCAAACCTTCTGAGCCATAGTCTACTAACTCCACATCGGATACCTACTCAGTCATCAAAGCATCTTCTGCAAAGCTTTCTGTCTCATGATTCTCCAATTCTTCTTTAATAGGGTCCTCCATAAGTTCTATAACCAAGGGTTGATTTTGAATATTGACAAACGGCAAATCCTTGGATGATCCCCGAATTGTCTCTCTCTGAAGGACTCCAACAATCAAATGAGGCTCCACCAACAGATTTCCCTCACAAAGTCCATTTTCCTGTTTTCCACCCGAATGAGCCTGGGTCTCTGGGACATCTTCTTTCAACTTCTCTCTCTGACTCTCACTCAAATGAGGTTGGGCTGTAGGAATCCCTTCCTGCAACTTCTTTGTCCGAGTGGGAGTCAAATGAGGCTGGGCATCAAGAACATATCCTTTTGACCTCTCTGTCCGAATTAGGCCCATGGAAGACTTATCTTTATGAGTTTCCTCTGCTGAATTCTCTCTCCAATTACTGTCATCCTTCAAATGAGGCTCCTCAACAGCGACGACTTTGAGCATTCCCTTTTTCAAAGCCTCTTCATCCACATGAACTATGTTTGCTTGTAGCTGGCTGGCAGCTGCTTCTCAGATTAGCCTAACCTTCTTCCTGACTCTCCTCTTGACTTTTTCCAGAGCCAGATCATCTTTCTATTCCTTGTCTTCGTTTAAGTCGTTACCCCTTTGTTTATTTTCTTTCTCCCGGACACCTTGGTCTAAGCTTGGCTCCTTCTCAATCTTACTAGGCAATTGGACTACTTTGGGTTTGCCCAACCTAGTCAAGACTGAAACAGTAGGAGACATTCGAGGAAGGATGACTGGTCCCCTCCTTAATCCTCCTCCAAACTGAGGCTTCCAGTGTCTAGGCACCCAACTTGGGTTATTAGGAATAACTTCAGTCCTTACTATTTCATAATGGAGCATATCAGCACAAGATGGGCACATAGAGAAGCGCAACTTCTTCAGGCCTTCCAACACTTTGGTTTGCAGAGGGAATTTCTGAACAGCCTCCATATATGTTTGAGCCTTCTGACCAACATCTTCATTATGATTGGCATTGCAAGCGACAACACCAGACTACACCTCATCGCTTTCAGCTTTCTTTCCTCTAGGTTGAAAATTGGCAAGATCCAGAGCTTGGTATTCTTGTTTTAAAATTATCAATCCATCACTCCTCATCTTTTTATTGATGAATCCTTTGAAAGCCTTACATTGATGAGTTGGGTGTGCAGCACTAGAATGCCATCTACACATGTCGAGGTTGTCATAATCTTGCTCTTGACATTCTGGAGTAATTAAGACTTCTTCCTTCACAACACGCTCATATAATTTTACAGCAATAACTACATTAGAGAGTTCCTGCTTGTTAATACGAGAAACAACATTAGTATCAATATCGACCATATTGCAATCCATCTCATATTGTTCTAATACTAAAAGAAAATCAGAATCAATTTCACAAGCATTTGCACTCTTCTCAGGAAAAATTTATATTTCCTTTGTCAATTTCATCCTATATTCTATTCCTGAAAATTACACAATCATTAGTTTTATGCGTGAAGGCATCATGCCATTTACAGTAAACTTTTCCTTTTATTTCGTTAGGATCCCTTTCTCTGTGCCTTCCCACTAGTTTAATCTTCTTGAACTTCAAAAGCCAATCAAAGATTTCATCACATTTTTAATATCAAACGTGTACTCTCTTCTTTGATCAGATTTAAAGTCCTTCTTTTGCGAGGACTTTTTGCAAACTAGCTGAGGGCATTTAAATGGTGGGCCCTGGACAATCTCTGCCATCGCCACATCCATTTGATCATCATCCTAATCCTGACTCTCTTTTGTGTAATTGGCATAGTACTTATGTTTGCTTTTCGATTGTTCAGCCAAACATCACTCATACGCCACCACAGCGCTAGCCAGAGCCACAAAATCAGGAAAATTTTATCCTTCAAACTTCTTCCTAAGAGGAAAAGACAACCCTTTCTGGACTATAGAAATAAATTCAGACTCGGGCAAGTTAAGATGACATCTGATTTTGGCTCTCTTAAACCTAGCGATATAATCTTCCACAAGTTCTCCCTTGTCTTGCGTAATCTTGGCCAAATCTCCAATGGAGACTCCAGCTTCTACTCTAGTAAAATGGCGAAGAAACTGCCCTTGCAGATCTTGCCAAGTTTGAATTGAGTTGGCTGGAAGATGAGTAAAACAGGAAAATGCAGTCCCTGTAAGAGAACTAGAGAACAACCTAAGCTTTAAATAATCACTATCTGCTACTTCCCTACATTGGCAGTTGAACCTGACCAAATGTTCTTCAGCAGTTACTGACCCAATCGCCAGAAAATAAGGGAGAAAACTCAGGAACTTTGAATCCTTGAGGGAACGGGTATGATGGGAGCCTAATGTGGTCGTTGATATCACAAAAGGTCACCACACAAATGAAATTTATAAGTAGAGGGTCGAACCCAAGAGAGGCTATGTGTATCAATTGAGGCTTTGTAACCAAGTTTGGAGGGTAAAAAAGTATGAGATTTGAAAATTTGAAAACTAAATTGAAACTAGGGAAATTAAACCTTGAAAACAATAATATGCAAACACTTGGGAAGATTGGTTATGCTTAACTATATGTAATGAATAGGATGTCAATCAAAGGGTCTCTCTCATCAATGTTTAGGTTTTTGCAATCTTAGCCTAGCAAGTTTGTAACAGCCCGCTCTTCCGAGCTGCTAATGAAACACACTTACTAGAATCCAAATCTTAATTAATAAAATTTGCAGCGGAAAAATATCCTTAAATACACCAATAATTGAACTAAAATTCCCAAATATTATATACAACGAAATATAAAAACCAACTATCTAAAATACAAGCTTAATCCTTAAGCCACTATGACACCTTGATCTTGCTCCACTTCGATGAATAACTATTCTCCAATCAACAAACTAGATACAAGCTCAATCCTTAATCTAGGACGACATCATAATCTTGCTTCACTTCCATTTTCGAGCTCTTGATACCAAACCTGCAAATTCAGAGAAGAAATACAAAACAAACAAAATTCCAAAATGAGTGGAAAACTCGTAACCTTTACTTCAGCCCGTTATAAACATTTTATTTCTCAAATCATTTTCAATTTGTTACAACGCTGGCATAGCTCATTCTCTTAAACAATCAGTGGCAAGTACAGACTTTGGACAAAAGGACAAACGCTGCCTCCAAGGTTCGTTATGGAGCCCAGCAATACTACCCCCAAGGTTCGTTATGGAGCGTAGCCGACCATATCAGGTCAAAAAGTAACCATCCTCCACCCATACCTTGCCCACTTTCTATTTTCAGTTCATAAACTAAGCCAGCAAAACAGTTGAGTATTCATTATCAAACAATGACATTTCATCATCACATTCATATCTATGGCCATAGTACGAACTTATTTATCAAAATTAGAATAGAGATCCACACACACATGGGCATGAGTAAATAATTTTACTGAACATAAAAGTTACCTGAACGCATTCCAATTCCTTAGCTCCGACAATAAGAACTTTGAGAACTTCACAACTCCATCAACTCTCTTGAAATTAATAATAATCCTTAACCTCCATAACAACGATAAAACTAATTACTAACCATTCTCATATAATCTCAATAAAAGAAACTAATCTAACTAACCTTTCTTTAAACAACCTACTACACTGATCGAACTAAATTCCAGAACAACGCCTAATAAAACCCATTTTTATGATTCATAAACTTAAAATCAAACATAACCCATCCAACGTCAACACCACAACAACAACAAACAAAAGCAACAATAGCAACCCGCACAACTACAACAACTCCACCACCACCACCATTACCACAACACAACAACACCACCAACAATCCCAATAACAACCAACAACACGCAGCAACAATAAGAACAGAAGAACAACCACCTATAACAACTACAACCAACAACACGACAACACCAACCAACAACAATAACAACAACAACTTGGGCTTTAATTCACAAATAAGAAAATCAGAATTGAAAGAGAAAAAATAGAGAATAAACTAGTCTTTACCTCTGCTTCAAGAGCAGGGAAGACACGCACGGCATGGGAGCTCGATGCTCCGGCGAGGCCGCAAGGCACGGCAGCAGCGGTGCGTAACACCACTGGCCACGAACAAAAGAGGAAGGAGAGGAGAAAGCTCCGGCCAGACGGGGTGGCGATGCGGGCGACGAACCTCGGGTCTGCGGCAGGACAATTGAACGACACAGGGGAGATGCGAACAGTGAAGAGAGCAAACGGAAGAACAGCAGCAACACAAGGTTGCAGTTGTTCGACGCAGCTCCGGCGGACTCAAAACGACGGCGAGGCAGCGAGATGCGGGTGAGACAGAATTCGGTGGTCTGGGTTTTGGGGTTTCGAGATTTTTCACGGGGTAGGAGGGGATATGGGGTTCTTACGGGAGAGAGAGGAAATGGGTTTGGGGGTTTTCTTTGGGGTTGGGTTTTATTTAACTAAACCGACAAAATGAGGGGGTTGCAAGACCGACTTTGACTTTTTATTTGGGCCAAATACCACTCAACTTAAACTTAAAATTCGAAAATATAAAATAATAACACCATAAAATTAAATAAATATATATTTTACGAACACGACAATATAATTCACATTTCACATCACAAATAAAATAAATATTTCCGAAACATAATTAACTTAATAAATATAATTATCATTAATAAAACGTTCTCAAAAACAGGGCTATTACAAAGTTGGTTGGAATCATCTCCCAAGTCATCCAACTCTCCCAAAACTTGCTCAAAACAAAGTCCCCTTCAAGCTCTTACAAGCAATAGTCAAAATTGATCAAGCTAATACCCCAAGCAACCCCTCAAATCCCTTATCAAGGTTGATCAAGGCAACTCTCTCTCTCTCAATACCTTGGGTGACCAAATCCAAAGCAAAGCAAGAAAAGAAAAATCACAAATTGTTGAGGAAATGATGATTGAAAAGAGGGTTTGATATCATCTTGGCATCAAAATATTATAGTTGGGCTCCCCAATTTTCCACGCAACAAAACTACTCACAAATCATAGTAACAAACAAGAAATCAACAAAAATTGCAAAGGAAAACACTAGGGAAGCCATGAAAATCAAACTAGAAATTTGCAATAATAGGGTATTGGATACAATCTATAAAGCTTGATGAAAATCTATCAAACGAACATGAATCTACTCACAAAACACTAGAGATTAAGACTACTAACAAAAGAAATCAATATCACAAGTTTTAAGAAAACCCACAAAAACCTAGATTATTTCAACTACTAAAAACACAAAGCAAACATGCATAAAAGTGAAATTAAAGACTAGAAATGGATTTACCTCGAAAAATTGATTGAATTGCATATAAGACTTGAAAGAAATGGTTGAGAAATGAAGAATCTAGAGCTACCTGAATTCAAGAACTTCTACTTTATCTCTCCTAAACTAGGAAGAACTAAGAAAGAAGATGAAAGAAAAGGGAGAAAATCTACATCTAAATCTGAAAATTACAACTAAAACTACTCACTACTTATTTTTCTCTCTTCTAAAATCCTATATATACACCTCAATACAAAAACAAAATAATTACAAAGTTGCCATTACTAATGCAACATGTGCAAAAATTCCAAGAGAAAGTCAATGGTCAAAGCTTAGTCAAAGGCCAAGTCAAGCTTCAACCAACTGCCACGTCAGCAACCACGCGTGCCACGTCAGCAGCCACGCGTAGCCAGGGGCGCGGTCAGCAGGGCCGTTCCTGAATATTATTGGGCCCAGGGCGAAATTTAAAAAAATGGGCCCTTAATGCATAAGAGATTAAAAAAATTACTCAATAAAAATTTTTGTAATGAAAAGTTTTCATTAAATTAAGAAAAAAAAAAACATTGCAATCGCATGAGGGAAGAAATAAAGAAAACCATGGTAAGATGGAGGGCACACAACTATGAAATGTATGCTGGCAAAAAAAATTAGATGCTGATAGCAATTTTTTTTTTTAGATATGCTAAATAGAATATGAGATATCAAACTACAGTCACTATACACATAGCATCTAGTGATCTCAAAGGGTGGAGATGGAGAAAGAACTTATTTAGCAAATTCAACAACCATAAGACTGATCCAATAGAACAATCATGAACTACACAAAATCAAGATAATCTAACTAAAACTAAACAAGTCCTTACAATTGCTTAATTTTTTATTTATAAGCTTTACAATTAGGCAAGTTGTACGAAACTCCTTTGTCAACAACATTACAACAAAATCCAGGCCACTAATTCACTATGAAATCCAAAAACTATAATTAAAAAAAAAGCTTATCTCTTCTATCATCCCAACACCAAAAATCTGAATCTCAAATTATTAGGAAATAAAGTTCAGCATAATAGATAAAAGCTAGCATACAGGAAAGAAGAAGATTAGAATTACAAGCCCATAAGTATTGTTGCTTGTGACTGCATATTCCATTAACAAACCGAGCTATTTTAGTCAAGTTTTTCTTCTTCAATTTGAAGTTTATAAATGGGGAAGAACATATTTTTGACTAATATGGGAAATTTGCAAGAATTTCAAGGAGAAAAAAAGGAAAATCGTTGAATTAAAAATTAGATTTTTGTTAACTGAATTGTTTTGGGCATATAGTGGGTAGGAGATGAAGAATTCCCGAAAAAAATTTCGAAATTTATGAGTAATGCATTATACAAATGCAATTTTTCCCTTTTTAAATTGTAGAAAAAAAAATCCAGTTGCTATATTTAAGAGGAGGTTAACAGCTATATTTTGAAAAATATGAAAATTTTCCATGATTTTAATGGTGGTTAGAGAAAATTATGGAGATTAAATTTGGGTCTTGGAAGGAGAGAGAATAACTAAATAGTGAAGAAGATGAAGAAGCGTCCTTTTTTTTATAAATTATGAAGAAGCGTTTCTTTGTCTGGGTAATTGCGTTTGACAGCAGTAGCACTAATTTCTCTTTCTTCCAATTTTTTTCTACGATTGGGCCCCTTTTAGGCTTGGGCCCTGGGCCATTGCCCCTCCAAACAAGGCTCAGGGCCGGGCCTGGCGGTCAGGTCAGCCCACGCGCGGCTGCGCCCACCTGAAGGCCGCTACTGGAAAATCGTGAAGCCCACGCGCGGCCAGGGGTGCGCGGACGCGCCCTCACGCACGGTCACACGTGCAGACGCGCCACCCCTGTGCGCGGCCGCGCCCACCATTAGCTTGGTTCTGGAATTTTCTTCATCCCACGCGCGGCCAGTCAAGCGCGGACGCGTCTCCATGCGCGGCCAGTTCCCCTGCTCACTTGCTCCAACTTCGAACGGCCATAACTTCTCGCTCGTAGTTCGGAATGCAGCATGTAATATACCGTTGGAAAGCTCTTGGAGTCTACTTTCCAATTCAAAAAGTCTAACCTTCAAATTAAAAGTTTGCAGAAAGATATGGCTCGAAGAAGATGTTAGGGTATAAGTTTAAGCACTAAAAACTTAACCTTTTGCAAAAATAACCAAGCCAACATACATTAAGGCTCAACATTAGCACATACACACCATGGCAACTTGAAAACATCAAGAGTTCTTGTAATTGAGAGCATTAGAATAGAAAAGGAGAGAAAATAAGCTAAAAACTAGCAAAAACCACTAAAAACCAACTAAACTCTACAAAACCTAAACAAAGTGGAAAACTAACCAAAAGGCTAGTGAAATGATATCGAAAACACACAAAATGGCCAAAATAAGGAAGAAATAAGTGCCTAAATGTGACCATTTTGGCACTTATTAGGGTACATCCTATCAATCCATTCAAGATAAGGATTACAAGTCCCTCTCCTAAGAAAACTAGCATTATGCCCCATGGCCCTTTGAATCATCTCCTCCACTTGTCTAAGGAGAGGTTCATGATGAACCTGACCCATATGGAAGTTTTGATCTTGACCATTCAGATGACAGTTATCCTATTAATAAGCAGGATGTGGGGTTTCTCCTAAAGGATTCTGGTTATGTCCAACTCCAGGCTGGAAACCTCCAGTATTACTAGAGTTTTGTGTTCCTATTGCCTGAGGTCCCCCCATAGGCATTACCTTGTGCATATGACCCTTGCCCCCAGCGATTACTCTGAGGGGGATGCATTTGGCATGAGTAAGCCTGATGTGGATAACTCTGATTCTTAGTTTGTGGAATGTATGTGGGTTGTGGTGGTTCCCGAGCAGCAGGAAATGTACTTTGAGGAACAGATCCATTAGTTGCAGTTTTAAAATCGCCATTAGTGGGGAATGCTCCTCTAGTTGCATAACCATTTGCCCCTGAACCAAAGGTTGTTCTAGTGGGTGGAACGGTTCCCATTGACGTGGTCAAAGGGACGATATTAGGAGCCAAAGGAACAAAAGAAGGTCCAGGATCAACACGACTATAGCCTGACTCATAGCCTGACCTTGGGCCTGCTTCTCTCCTCTAATTCTTGTTCCCTTCATTGGCATCTTGGAGAGGGATACTCCTTGATACGGTCTGAAAGGCCGTAGGGTCTTTGGCTCCCATCATAACGTTTGTTCTAGGATAACCCAAGGGTGGTTCCTCCCTAGGATTTT